>NC_052962.1:37831723-38106723 GCF_013358895.1 Oreochromis aureus
TACATGAATGTTGCCATGGAAACAGTCTCACCAGACTACAAAGCAAGTCTAAAGAAGAAAGAGTCTTTAGTGTCTCTTATGAGCTGTTTGTTCTGAGGAGAACTCACAGACAGGAGAGTCAACGAATACAAGGAGTGATTAGAAAGAATCTGAAGTACAAAGTTTTCAATTCATTGACGAACAAGGAAAAGATTAAATGAATGATGATATGAACAAAATATGAATAAAATGAAAACACCTTCAGTTCAATAACAGCTTTTTCACTCATGTTCATGTTTGATGATATGTTTACAGTAAAATCTTTACTCACTGATCAGGAACATTTTCAGATTTTTGTCCTCAGATTATTTTATCTTGATATAGATTCAGTGGATTTGTTACAGTTCTAAGGTCAAAGGTCATGAAGAAGACTTATTCTGGTATCTGTTAATGGCCTACATTTGTTCTTTAGTTAAATATATATTTGAAGAACACAACATGTATGCGATAGCAGTAGGACACAAATTTGTGATGAATCACTTTATTTTGCGTGTGTGTGTGTGTGTGTGTGTGTGTGTGTGTGTGTGTGTGTGTCCTCAGTGAACTGTATCAGTCTCTGCAGTATCTTCCAGCTGCAGCAGTCAGTTCAGTTTCTCTTCAGTCTGACTGAGGGAGGTTTTTGTACGACTGTTTTTCACTGTGTGAACACCCACTGACTGTTAGGATAGTGCCGACTCTGACAGTAATAAACTGCTGCATCTTCAGCCTGGACTCCACTGATGGTCAGAGTGAAGTCAGAGTTTGATCCACTGCCTGTAAAACGAGCTGGAATCCCTGATACTCGAGTGCTAGCACCGTAAATGAGCAGTTTAGAACTCCTCCATCTCTCTGTTGGTACCAGGCTAAAAGATGATTGTTGTTATAAACATAAACATCCTGACTGGTCCTACACTTGATGTTCACAGATCCTCCCACAGCAGAGCTCACTGCTCCAGGCTGAGTCACTGTGATCTGTCCTCTGGACTCTGAGGATACAGAGACAAAAACATAAAGCAGCTTCATGGTTTTGTGGGCTTCATTTCAGAGGACAGATGTTGATAGAGGAGAGGAGTTTGATTCTCTGGACTTTACCTGTGAAGCAGCAGCAGAGGAGAGTCCAGATGAGGACGCAGATCAAAGTCATGTTTTTGATGAGGAGGATTTCTGTGGCTTCTGTTGTGATGAAGGACAGCTGTCAGTCATCCAGTGTTCAACTCTCAGGACTATAAACTCTCCCAGAGCACTGGAGCATGGTGCTGCTGATGCAAAGTGGCTCTCTATGGAAATCATGGAAATGCCCTTGTCCATTATAAAAGGTTTACTCTGTGTTCAAGAATCAGTGATTTGGTATTTCTGTCTGCTGTAATTACATCATTTTTTCTCTTAGTCTTTTAATTATTCCATTGAGTTTTCATAAAATCAGCAATTTGCATTTTGTTGATTATTTTTAAAAGCATTTTTTTGAAGTTTTACATTGTGCATCTTATGCTGAGCAAGCTTTGGTTGTGAGGATTGGGCAGGCTATTCTGTGACATACTTCAAATCTGGCAATACAGTAGGTAAATATTTCAATTTCAATTTCAATTTCAATTTATTTATATAGCACTTTTCACAGGATAAAAACCACAAAGTGCTTCACAGTAATATAAGACAGAAATACATAAAATACATTAAAATACATTAATAATCAAACATACAGCACAAATCTAATTAAAAGCCAATCTAAATAAATGAGTCTTAAGCTGCTTTTTAAAAGAATAAATACAATCAAGACAACGTAAAGATGGAGGAGAGCATTCCACAACCTGGGGGCCACCGCTCTAAAAGATCTATCACCTCTAGTCTTAAAAGCGAGTTCGGTGGGACGACCAACAGCCTTTGATTAGAAGATCTCAGGCTGCGAGAGGGAGTGTGGGGTTCTAAAAGATCGGAAATGTAGGCAGGGGCATCACAATTCAAAGCTTTAAAAGTCAGTACCAAGATTTTAAAATGAATTCTAAAATGTACTGGAAGCCAGTGTAATGAACGTAACACTGGTGTAATGTGCTCTCTTTTTCGTGTCTTGGTTAAAAGCCTTGCAGCAGCATTCTGGACTAACTGGAGACGCTCAAGATTCCTTTTGCTCAAACAAAGAAAAAGGCTGTTACAATAATCTAAGCGAGATGAAATAAAAGCATGAATAACCATTTCTAACTCAGATTTAGACAGCAAAGTTCGCAGTTTGGAGATGTTCCTTAGCTGAAAAAGGCAATTGCATGAAGAAAAGTCATCATTTCTTCATCTTGCTCTGTACTACACTATAAAGATTACAGCATAAAATAATAAGCAGCACATCATCAGAACTTTACTGAATCTTTGCACCAGACCGTGTGTCTTACTCATGGCCGTTGATCATTGGCTGTTTATTAATGGTCATGAGAATTTGCATATTAATGATCAACGAACTGACCTCCCAGCCCACTGTTCCTTCACTGGGCTGGTTTCAGTTATTATGCAAATGTACTGTTTATAAGGTTTGGGGAAACCTGCAGTCAGCTGAAACTGAAGAAGTCACTTGGATGGTGATGAAACGTTTCTCCTGCTGATAACATTACATCCAGATGAACCGAATCAACCTTGTGGGTTTTACTTATCTAGATGATTGAGCATGCATCAAGACACCATGTGTATTAGTGCCTAATTATGAATAATATTACTCAGATATTGATCAGTAACAAACACGAAAAGGCTACAGTTTCAAATATTTTAGACTCTTTGACAGGTGAGAGTAAAATGCTGAACATTTGTCTGAATGCTAGATAGAAAGCACTCAGGCATAGAATTTAGTGTTTATATGAACGTCTGTGAATGAGGCATGTTTTATGAAGAGATTTGATTGCTCAAGCTGAGTAGAAAAGTGTTATATAAGAACCAGTCCATGTACCATTTACCATTCCTTCATCTTCAGCCTGGACTCCACTGATGATCAGAGTGAAGTCAGAGTTTGATCCACTGCCTGTAAAACGAGCTGGAATCCCTGATGTTCTAGTGCGAGTGTAATAAATGGAAAGTTTAGGAGGATTTTCCATCCCTCTGTTGAGGCTAGGCTAAACAGTCTGATACATAGACCTTATGACTGGTCCATTTGATGGTGACAGTGTCCCCCAGAGCAGAGCTCCCTGCTCCAGACTGAGTCATGTTGACCAGGACTCTGGTGCTACTAATGTACAGACACTCTCCATGGAAATGCTGTGGATCCAACTGTGACTTGGATAATTTGTGTTTTTATCAGTAGATCAATCATTTTTACAGTATTAAGGGAAATTGTTTTAAAACCTTTGGCATTTATACTAACTCAGTTCAGATGTTTATTATGTTGTTACATGGTTGACAAAAGAATCAGATTATTTGACTGTTTATTGCAAATATGTGTAAACTTATTTTTAAATATAGCTCCCGTATTAAGAAAGTGAATAATATTACTAATGTTTCTTGTAATATTACCATGAATAAAGTCCTTAAAACCTTTATAAATGTACCTACACTGCAAAAAAAACTGCTCTGGAGGTTTTCACTAATTCAGTAATTGCCAGTTTTAAAATTACCTGTGAAAGTGTGAAATTAAAAGTCACAGACATGTTGCTCTCTACAGAAAGAAATCTTTGTTTTGTTCTGGGGTTTTGGATTTGTTTTGGAAACAGTGAAAAGTGTGAGTTAGTGACTGGTGGAGCAGAAAAAAGCGTCTTACAGCTAAATATCAACTTGTGGTTTCTGTTATCTAAGATGACTGGTGTCTCTTAGGTGACACCTGTCCCATCTAGATGGTGCTGGGTTCCTCCAGTGACGAACTGAAGCAGGGAAATGCCACCATCATGGGTCTGACCAACAAGGGCTTCCACACAGACTTGAGGCTGTCACAAAGATGACTGACAGTGTTGGCAGTGGCAGCCAGGGCTGGACTGGGACAAAAAAATCGGCCCGGCATTTTGACTAGAGACCGCCCACCAGGATAGAGATTGAAAACGTGATGTCTTTCAGGGTAAAACCGCAAAGTTCTGGGAACTTGAGGCAAGAGGTACTAGCGCATGCAGGCTTTCAACTGAACTCAGTTACACAGCGATAAAAAGAAACCCAAAAATGGCAAGAAGCTGTTGTATTATTAACTGCAATAGCGGTCGCATGACAGCCACGGGAAGCCGACGGGTAAAGAGATCTTTTTTTTTTATCGGATTACGTAGTTGAAGAGAAATTTTTTAAGCCATGTTTCCAGTAAGAGCAGACGGATGGTCTGGATATACCAAATATAACGTCTCAGAACACTCCAGCTCACATGTTAATCTGCTCCAAGCATTTCCACAAAGGTCAGTGTTTTGTAGTAGTTAATACGTCACTTTTCTTAACATAATTGGTGATATAGGTTACAAGCAAGTCTGGGCTGAACAGAAATGGTCGCGCTATGCTCCTTTATTTATTGTGCATAAATAGTGAATTGTCCTGACACAATATTGCGTTTCACTTCTGTTATTACCACGGTACATTGACAAAAACATATACTTTTATTCACAGGATAAAACAGTTGTTTTGTATCACTAATTGCCCAGTGCGATTACAGCATACAATATTATTGTCACTGCTACATTTCTGTAATGCGTACCAGAAATTATTTCCACTACTAATTAATTACCGTTGAGCTCAAAGGTTATATTAATAAACGGTTAACGAATGTGTATTTATGACGACGATTTGTGAGACTGGTAAACTTACCTTTGTTTCTACGATGGTCTTTCGTTCTACACGGTGCATTCAAGGTCCTGTACCTATCCGTCGGTAAACTGTACCTGGGCTTGTTGCAGTGACCTGAAGTTACTAAAAACTTCATGAGTGTATGCACTCACTCCAAGAACCGTATAATTATAAATCTGAGCGTGGTGAAAGTTGGGCAGCACGCTAACGTCTTTTGTCCACTCTGTGTGCTCATAAGGGTCTGACCCTCTCACTCCTTTGATTTTTTCCCTGTATCTTTTCTTTGCCTTTTCGTCGAGTCTGTCTTTATACGGTCCGGCATTATTCTCCTTAGTTTTGTACATTCCTTTTTGTGCGGCAAAGAAAACCAAGAAGGTATTGGAACTGGAGAATGAACGTTTTGCGGTGCTGCAAATGCTTGCATTTGATGCGGTACTGGATTGTTTTGCCTCGAGTTCCCGGCATGCAATGCGCGAAAGTCACGTGATCTGTCAATCGCTATACGAAAAACCTTAAATTAAGACCAAGAACACTAGAGGTGAGACATGATCATTAATTAATATTAAAATTAATAAATGACAGATTTAGTGATATTTTCATAAACACCTCCTTTCCTTTTTTGTTCTCCATTTTCTTTAGTTCGTCTATAAGATTGCTAAACAAGGGGAGGGTGCAGCCGGCCTCCTCGGCTGTAATTGGTCCAGCCCAGAGTCGATCATGACCAATTGGCCAATCCAACACCTTTCATTATATATACACCCTTCCTAAAAAAATTTAAAAAAAATCCATCGGCCCATAAAACAAAAAATCGCCAGCGCCCACCGGGCAAATGCCCGGTATGCCCGATAGCCAGTCCAGCTATGGTGGCAGCCAGTGGCGGTCCTAGCCTATTTGGCGCCCTGGGCGAACTCTCCCTCTGGCCCCACACACACACACACACACACACACATATGAAGACAGAGAAAATATAGTATGCAAACGGCTACTAAACAGACATCATAATTAGTCATACAATGAGAACAGGACAAATCAACAATTGACACTGACTAATTACTATTATATTAATATTATATTATTGTATATATTGTTTGGAGTTTAGTCTGTTACTGTAACTATTTTTACCATTTCTTCTTGGAGGAGCTGTAACCCACATAATTAAGAAAGTATTCTGAAAGTTTTAGGATACATGACCTGCCTTTATCCAATGACACATCTCCTTACCTGTATCTTTTGCTCGTTTCTCCTTGTAGGAGCCATAATTAAATATTGAATTTTAATGATCACTGGGTTTTCGTTTGTTTGGTTGCTATGGTGATGTGTAACAGGAGTCACGTGGGTGCTAGCGGTGACATTAAGAGGGCGTTGTCAGTCTGTCATTCACTGGTTTGATTTTGACAGAGAGCAGGGCTGGGTAGCTGTAGTTTTTGTTGACCGCAGCCAACGAGTTTCCCTTGTTGCATTAGAGCTGTGATGTTTTAAGAGTTTGAATCGCGAGCCGATCACATTGCTCTGTAAACTTTTCAAGCACTTTAATAAACAAGCAAGCAATTCCACCTCTCGCATTATTGCCTAAAGTTGACAGCGCGTCAGGCAAATAGGCAGGCTCAATCCCCGGCCTCTAGCGACTATGGAAGTCGCTACACTCCTCTTCTTTTTCTCTTTTTTTAAACTTTAAAAGTTTGTGTGAGACTTTAAATCAACAAAATATAAAATATACATTTTAAATTGTTATTGATCCCTTTACCCCGAGTCCTAAAGTGTATATTTATTTTCTTACTCTTAAATATTTATTGTTCGTTTACTTGCACTGCTGTAACTGGAGCCTCGTCGTCTCGTCTCTCTATACCGGACTGTATGTAGCGGAGATGACAATAAAGTTTACTTTGACTTCAGCAGCGAGCAGGCGCACCGAGGGCTCTCGCGCTCAGTTTTCGTGTATTGATTGATTGATTGATTGATTATGCTTTATTCATCCCGAGGAAATATAGAAAACATCGGTGCAAATTATAAGTCTTTATCATAATGTCTGGTGTTTTCGTGTTTGTTGGTTTGTTTTTATTTTGTTTTATTTTGCGAGTTGGTTATTAGATGCTGCTCCAGCCAGCCAGAGAATCCCCGCCGCCCGCCCTCTCCTCCCTGTGCCGCAAGCAGCAGGCGCACCTCGCAAACGGAGGGCGCCCTTACTCCCAGCAAATGGGCGATAGAAAACCGATCGGTGCCTATGCCATCCCTAATATGCGCTGGCATGATGTCGGGGCAGCATGAGTACGAGCATTTTTTATTTATTTTTTTTTGCCGATGCCCGTGATGCCGCCCCCACCACGATGCCGCCCGGGCAACCGCCCGTGTCGCCCGTATCTAAAACCGCTACTGGTGGCAGCATCAGTGATGAGGAGAGCAGGAGCCCCGGGACACTACAGAATGATCTTCTATAGCTGAATCAGCACCGTGAAGCTCAAAGCAAACCACTGGATGAAGGTGGGATTTTCCTGTGTATCCTGAATTTAGGTCATCTCTCCTGTTCCTGGAAACTACTGTCACAAACTCCTGTTACAAAGATGAGACAAAATTTTAAATGTATTTTTCTATTAAAGGATGCTGTCTGTTGGGTTTATCTAGGCACAAACCCCGCTGGAACACGAAACCAATAACTGCACGACAAAACAAAACAAGACAGAGCACTTTGTCTTTGTGGCTCGCGAGGGAAGTCAGCCAAAGTTGAGGAAAAGATTCCTTCACCTGAACTCAGCCCACTTCCACTGATTCCTTCGCTACAGCCCTTTTTATTGTCAGCAAGCAATCATTCATGAATATGGAATTACAAATACACGTGACATTCTTAAGCAGGCATCTCTGAACAACATCAGTGTCTGTATTCTGTGTGTGTGGGTGTGTGTAGGTGCATGTGTGTGTGTGTGTGTGTGTGTGTGTTTCCAGCCATATGTAACCCAGTTCCTAAAATCATCTCAAACAAAAGAGAAGAAAAAGTAAAACATTTTATGTTCATTGTTCCTGTTCTTACTGTCCTTGTTTAATGAAAGTGAAACGAGATCAAAATATTTATTTAAACATGGAAGGGACGCAGATTATATATGATATGCTCTGGTCAAACAAAAGTTAAGTTTCTCCGAGGGTTGATGAGCTCTGATGAGAGCCTATTGTTTTACTCCACTCCTCGCATGTCAACCAATCGGTGAAGCTCTAGGCAGCTCTTGTCCCTCCTTAGTGCCAGCTCCCAAGTTTTCAGTCTCTTGCTTCTACAGCCGAACAGAGCAGGCGGACTAAAACTTTGCTATCGGTAAGCTGGAGAAATTAACCTCTAACGAGTTAAAAAATACCATCTAAACTGATATTGTTCACAAAATATGGTTTTGCACTTGTTGTCGTAGAGGGCAGAGCGAAACCGGAAGGTTTACTGAGCTGTGGCTTCACGTAAACGCTGAGCATCCACTCGACGGCGGTAAGCTAAATGTGGCTAATCAGACACGTGATGTGCGGAGTGTGGGTACAGTTGTTGGGTGTCTCTGAAACGCACTGTTGTTATGCTAGTTAGATCGTTAACCAAGTCATTAACATGTGAAAAGCTGTAAATGTTTAAAGCAGCTAAAAATAACTTTATGAGAGATAATTGTAAGCAGACTTTATCCTGCTTCCTGTTTAATTTTTAATGTCAATCAGTTGTTTTACAATACTCAGTATTGAATACTTGAAGGTAATTTTAGTGTATTTCCACTTGTACTAGTAGGCCTATGGTACAAGCAGGATTAAGCACGCCTATTTTAATACTCCTATTTGTGGACTAAGTCCTTGTGTGTACGTGTTATTGAAATTGATTATTTGCACTTTGTTCATTTCTGATAAGCATTTGCATATTATTCCATTTCTTAAAAGGGGTAATATACTTATTTATTTGTGATTAGATATATATGTACAGTGAGTTTATTTTGTTGGATGTAATTAATGTTTACAATGGAAGTGAATTATATGGTGACTATAATTCCTGAATGTTTGAAACCTTGTAGATAATCTTTAATGTTACTGCAGGTTACAAACAAGTATTGAACCTGATACTGTGAAATTTTGGATATTGATACTTTGAACTTTGAACCTTGATATTTTAATGTTGTACAACATGATTGAACTGATGATGATTGAATTGATGAGAGCTGATCTGAATAGTAGTTACTGCAGTGTGACACTACTTTAGTTTAATTTGTGAGAGTTATTCCTAAATTGTTCGTGACATATATTTGACCATTGTTTATAGGTCAGGTTTTTTATATGGGATGAATCCAAAGATCAGGTCAGCGATTCCAGAACCCAGAGTGTTCCAGTGTTCACTGGATGGCGAGCCAACCCAAGATCCTAGGAGACAATATACATACACACGCACACTCATTTGCACATTGATGGACTACAATCCTCTACTGTACAAGTAGTACGGTAGGACAGACAATCACACACACACTCCTCATTGGACGGACTCTAATGCGATACGCCCGTTTGTCATGGGCCCCACCGGTACCATTTGGACTTAAAAGACTAATACTTTTACTTGTGCACAATTTTATTTTATTCTATTGTTTTGCTACTTTGGGGGAAATTTTTATACTTGAAGTTCTGTTAAACCTGTTGTAATTCAGTGTTGGTTACAAAATTCTTTTAAAAGGCTTAACATCACTAAAGTACTTTAAAGCCACACAACTGTGTTTGTGTGGTTTCTCTACCATTCATGTACCAGAGCTCTAAGAGTCGTTCTTAATCTTCTGATACTAGCCCAAATTACTCATTACCTTAGTAATTATCCATTGGTACTGTACTTCAACCCACGTGCTACACATACTATACATAGACATACGACCTTTCAATGAACTTTAACTGTGTGTATGAGGTATGCAGAAAAGCAGAAGTAAGCATCTCGCTAAACTATAAGAACAGGAACTTGCAAAAGGTCATGTCTCAAACAAACATTTAAAGGTGTGAAGTCTTGCACTTTAAGAAACAGAGCAGTCTGGTTCCTAAAGCTATAATGGAAATTATAAGGTCGAGGCTGCTTCCTCTCATCTCAGGGTGCACAGAGTGTGCACAGAATCCTTATCAGACCAAATAAGGATAAAATACTTTATCAGCATATGAATGATTATATATCTCTAAGCATAAATGATTCCATGTTTCTAAGCACAAATGACAATATAAAAAATATCAATTCCAACACTATCCAGAGTAGCTTTTTTGACAGTGTCCGTGAATCGCTACATTATTGTAGTGGAGGGGACTGTGTGTCCCAGGGATCCCAGGGGCTATCTTGTTGGTGACCCTACCTGGACCTGGGGGGTATAGAGGATGTTTGGGGAGTGTGAGTGTGTGTACAGTGTTCATTTCTGTTTGTCTCTATGTTGTGTGAGTGCTGAGTATTTGTATATTGATTGATAGATTGAAGCCTTTATTTGTCACTTGCAGTTGCCTGCAGCAAAATCGGACCTTTCCGACCGCACATACAATACACAAACATCACAATGGGGAGACAGGACAGAACAGGCAGCATAAAGAAAACAATGAATGTATAACACAAAAGGGCAGTCGATGAGGAAAAAGAAACTCTGCTCATCCTGATCCCTAATGGGGGATCAGAATGAGAAAACAGAAACAAAAACTTCTCAGCACAAAAGCACATTTATCTTCACAACACCATAAAACACAAGATAAGCAAAAGGGGAATATGCTAATGTACACAGCAGCATCAAGGACGCTGCACTCTCTGCGCAACCTAAAGTGATGCTGAACCTCCGTCTACATCGGATGGGAGGTAAGCATGGGAGGCGATGGGTTCAGGGAGGGCGGTATCTGTCTAAGTGTACGTGTGTGCGTGTGAGGAAGTGTGTCCTGTGTTCAGCCTGAGAAAGTGTCTTTTCGCCCAATTAAGATCAACAGTCCACAGCCTACGCAGGTGGAGTTGAGGGATCTGGTGAGAGAGTCAGGGAGTCTTGTTGTCACTGTCAGAGGAGAATTTGTTGTTGTTCTCGTTGGCGTCGGCCTTCAAGTGTCCAGCTGCTGCCGCCGGGTTTGGGTAGCCGCATGAGATGATGATGGTGGTTATGTTGTTTAGGACGAACAGACTTCATCTGAATTTTACAGTCGTGCTTTAAGTCCATCACTGGTCCGGGGGTGTATCAAGAGAGGTACATCCGCCTCCTCAAGGAGCAAAAAGAAAAGAGTGTGTTCATGATGGTGGGAATGCATGCTTGTGTCTGTGTTTGCCTGTTTGTCTATGTTTATATGTCAGGTTGGGTGTTAGACTCCACCTCTCAGCCCCCAATACACTCCCTGCCAGTGGTTGAGGCCCCCACCTGCTGGTACATTAGCGGTTGTTGGTGTCCGGTGGCTGCTTGCCAGGGCCTGGCGCCCTTGGCTCCATCGGGCCCCTACCGGGGTGTGGAGGGTCGTCAGTACACTCTCACGTAGCCTTTTGCCAGCGGAGCCTGCTGGCACGTTGGCTGCTGGGTGACCCCCCCCCCCCACCCGTCTGGGGCTCTCCCCAGCTTGTTTGTAGGAGGGTGGCGCAGCTGTCCCTCCAGTGGGCCTCCTTGGGCTCTTGTGCTCTGGGGGGAATCTAGATGTCTGGGCCCTGGATGTCCTCCATGCTTGCTTCATGTCCTGGGGGGCAGTGCTATGGCTCCCCACAATTACTATTAGATAGTTACATGGAGAAACCTTTTGAAAACAAGCGCACTCACGCACACAGGTGTGCACAGACACTCACTATCTTCCTTGGATGCTGCCTCTAAGCATATCGTCTGCTGTCAGTCTTTTGTGCTGCTCAGTAACATTCAGCATTTATTATTTACTCTTGTTTATGCTTAATTAGTTGTTGCTGTGGTCTCCCTACTGTGTTGTTCTCTTTTTGCTTGTTTACTTCTTTTTTTTTCCAGCAAGTGATCTCGCGGATTTCTTTTGTCTTTTCTCACTGTCCCTCTTCCCCTCTGTTTTTCTTTACCTCTCCTTTTCCTAAACTTCTCTTATCTGTCTTTCTCTTTACGATCCCCCGGTTATATCTGTTCCGATTGTAATCATTTTAAAAATAAAAAAATAATAAAGATGAATCAAGTGGACCAGTATGGCAAAGCCAGAATGATACACTTGAGAAAATAAATCTGTTGAGAATTTTTCTTGGCCTTCAGACAATAATTCTGATTGCTTCAGTGCCGAACGGGACAGGAAAAAACGTGATCGTCCAAAAGCTCATGGATTGAACTGTATTTAAACTAATATTGTATGATGGTATTTGAAGAAGTCATATCAGCTGAGTCATGGCTGCTGTGCAAACAGTGAATTATGTTGTTGAGTTTGTTTGTTTCAGAGTCAGAGAGCCGTGTCTCTCTACAGTCAGAGGTTTTTGTACGGCGGCTCAATGAGTTTGTATCACTGTGGTGGACTTTTGGTGGAGGAACCAGACTGAATGTTGGAAGTAAGTTTATTCTGGTTTACTATCAAATACTGTCTTTTTTATTGAAGTTCATTTAACAATTTCTCTTCTGATTTTAAGAGAAAAGCACGTAGCTTTACAAGAAGTTTGATGCTGGAATTTTTTATCATCCTCTTATGTCATGGAGGGTAATTCAAATCTGATCTCTAAAAATGTTATGTCTACATTTCAGTCTAATTGAAACTGGAAAAAAACAAACAAAAAAAATATAAAAATCATCTCTGATGTCTTTAGTCTGTCAAGTATTGTTTGAAATTACTTTGAGTTTGTGTGAATTTTAAAAATTGTTTTAGACACACATGAAGAGCATATTGTGTCACTGAATATATATTCTATTTATTTGTTTAAAGTTAATATTAATATAAGTCATGTACAATATTGATGATTTTAAACTTGTTTTGTAAATGTTGCCACATCTGCTTCTTTTATTTCCAGTGTAGTTTGAACATATTTCAGGTCAAACTGTGTGATGATTCTCTCTGTGCTGATATGCATGAGAGGTTTCTTAAAGGGAAGTGAAACAATGTGTGAGTTAATGACTGGTGGAGCAGAAAAAACACCTGACAGAAACTTCTTAACGGAGAAAATCAGCTCTTACAGTAAAGGTGTCCGACTGTCTGTGGTTTGATTGACAGCTGTGTGCTCCCTGTGCTCTAAGCTGATTGGTGTCTCCTAGGTGATACCCGTCCCATCCTGACAGTGTTGCCCCCCTCCAGTGAGGAGCTACAGCAGGGGACTGCAACAATCACATGTCTGGCCAACAAGGGCTTCCCCTCAGACTGGAGTCTGTCCTGGAAGGTGGATGGCAGTGGCAGCATCAGCTGGGAGGAGAGCAGGAGCCCCGTGGTGCTGCAGAATGACGGCCTCTACAGCTGGAGCAGCACCCTGAGGCTCCCTGCAGACCGCTGGATGAAGGTGGGCTCTGTGACCTGTGAGGCCACCCAGGGCTGCCAGACTCTGGTCTCAGAGCCACTGAGGAGAGTCCAGTGTTCCCAGTCCTGACCTGACTCAACCTGATACTGGTTTAATGCTCTCATTCTCAACTCTGTAACTGTCTCTCCATCTTTCTTTTTAAAGAACAAATAAAGACTAAAACTGTTATTTTCTTTCTCATAATGACAACATTCATGTTTTAGGTAATAAAGATGTTTTGCAAAGGGAATTTTGGTTGAATCAAACATTTTATTTTATTCAAATCTACAAACCTGCACTTGATGAATATATTTTTCATTTACATGAATTTAGACCAACTCTGCACTCCAACATGATGTCTTTATTTTACACTGGTAAAATAAAACACAGGCTGAAAGAACCATTAAGGAGATCTGCATTTTGGCAAAAGCTGAAAAAGGAGTTTTAAAATTGTTCAGGTTATTTTTATGTTTGTTCAAAGTTACATGACTGTGTGTGGTAGGTTGTTGGTGGTGTTGCTCACCTGTACCAGACAGACTGGTTCATGAAGGAATGCTGGGACCTGGTTGCCATGGAAACAGTCTCACCAGACTACAAAGCAAGTCTAAAGAAGAAAGAGTCTTTAGTGTCTCTTATGAGCTGTTTGTTCTGAGGAGAACTCACAGACAGGAGAGTCAACGAATACAAGGAGTGATTAGAAAGAATCTGAAGTACAAAGTTTTAATTTCATTGACGAACAAGGAGAAGATTAAATGAATGATGATATGAGCAAATAATTGATAAATTAAAACACCTTCAGTTCAATAACAGATTTTTATGTCATGTTCATATTTGATTCACAGGTGTGTTGTTTTTATTTTGATCCTCACTGATCAGGAACATTTTCAGATTTTGGTATTTAGATTATTTTATCTTGATGTAGATTCAGTGGATTTGTTCCACTTCTAAGGTCGTCAAGGTCATGAACAGGACTTATCCTGGTATCTGTTAATGGCCCACGTTTGTTCTTTAGTTAAATATATATTTGAAAGTTGAACACAACATGTATGCGATAGCAGTAGGACACAAATTTGTGATGAATCACTTTATTGTGTGTGTGTGTGTGTGTGTGTGTGTGTGTGTGTCCTCAGTGAACTGTATCAGTCTCTGCAGTATCTTCCAGCTGCAGCAGTCACTTCAGTTTCTGTTCAGTCTGACTGAGGGAGGTTTTTGTACGACTGTTTTTCACTGTGTGAACACACCTTGACTGTTGATAACATGATAACTCTTACAGTAATAAACTGCTGCATCTTCAGCCTGGACTCCACTGATGGTCAGAGTGAAGTCAGAGTTTGATCCACTGCCTGTAAAACGAGCTGGAATCCCTGATTGTCGAGTGCTAGCACCGTAAATGAGCAGTTTAGGAACTCCTCCATCTCTCTGTTGGTACCAGGCTAAAAGATGGTTGTTGTTCCAAACATGAACATCCTGACTGGTCCTACACTTGATGCTCACAGATCCTCCCACAGCAGAGCTCACTGCTCCAGGCTGAGTCACTGTGATCTGTCCTCTGGACTCTGAGGATACAGAGACAAAAACATAAAGCAGCTTCATGGTTTTGTGGGCTTCATTTCAGAGGGACAGATGTTGATAGAGGAGAGGAGTTTGATTCTCTGGACTTTACCTGTGAAGCAGCAGCAGAGGAGAGTCCAGATGAGGACGCAGATCAAAGTCATGTTTTTGATGAGGAGGATTTCTGTGGCTTCTGTTGTGATGAAGGACAGCTGTCAGTCATCCAGTGTTCAACTCTCAGGACTATAAACTCTCCCAGAGCACTGGAGCATGGTGCTGCTGATGCAAAGTGCCTCTCTATGGAAATGATCTGACTGACTTCAACAGAATTACATCACAAGCAGTCATCACAACGTGAATTCACAGGTGTCATTTCGGTCAGTCAACATGGTTTGAGATAAATGATATGATTCATATTTATTCAGAAATGTATATTTTAACATCCCCTGGTCTAGTTTTGTTTTGGTTGCTCTGGCTCCAAGTCAGCACAGACTTGGATCAGTCTTATGATGCTGTTTAGTAATGGATCAATCAAATTAACATTTTACTGAATCTCAAAGTAAGTTTTCTAAATTTCGTCCTGTATTGGAGCAGATAAGATGTGGACGTCTTTGCCACAAGGATACTTCTTTTTTAATTTACTTCTTTTTTTTTCAGAGGCTCAAAAATAACTGAGCAATTGTCTTCAAGCCATTTCATCAACAGATAAAGCCTGTCCCGTCATTATTCTAAGACAAATTAAACAGATGAGTTGATTTCAAATTATCTGATTGCATTTATTGGTTGTTAATTAGATCCCTGCATACGAGGTCAAAAGAACTATCAAAATCAACAACCTGGTTCATTTTTAAAAGGAATGATTGTATTGGCCAGCACAACACAAATAAGGCCTAAAAGACCACAGAAGAAAGCTGAAACGAATGAGGACAGAATTCATAGTTTAAGGAAAAATACTTTACCACTTTACACGTCCAATTCATTAGTCTGAAACACTCCCGAAGGGGGAAATGGGCTGGTTTTTCTATAGTGCTTTTCTGCTCTAACACTCTAAACACTTCACATAACTTTCATCATTCACCAATGAAGAAATACAAGCACTTTTTTTATGCTTTTCCTACTGGAATGCTTTCTATACAACATTCAAACACATTCAGACTGAGATGGATGCATTGGATGGATGCTTCTGAGCTACAGTAGCCCCAGGTGGCTGTATCATAGTCAAAGTCTACTACCAAGAGATCAAGAGTCATCTTCATGAAAGGAAACTGTTACAAACTGCTGGTTACACTCAAGAACTGGAAGACTGGATTAGACTTTGCCAGAAAAACACTTAAAAAAAAAAGCAAGAACAGTTCCAAGATGAAATTTTATCAGCATAATTGGAAAAGAAAATGATGAAGAAGGAAAACTGATCTGAAGAATGTCACATCATCTGTCAAAGATGTTGGAGCCAATTTTACTCATTGGAGTAGTTGGAAAGTCATTGGACAGAATTTTGCAATGCAAATAGATAATGACCCAAAGAAAACTGGCAACCCAAGACTTTCTCAGGTAAAGAAATGGTCAGGTCATCTTTTTTTTTTTTTTTTTTTTACCTCAACAGAGCATGATCTCCTATTATTAAATAGCCACAAGGCTCAAAATGTGGGTTTAGTGTCAGGGATACAGTAAATTTAAGATTTAGGCTAGGTGTTCAGGATTCATTTTTAAGGTTAGGGTTAGGGTAAGAGGCTAGGGAAAGCATTATGTCAATTAGATGTCCTCACTAAGGTACAAAAAGCATTTATTGTGTGTGTGTGTGTGTGTGTGTGTGTGTGTGTGTGTGTGTGTGTGTGTGTGTGTGTCCTCAGTGAACTGTATCAGTCTCTGCAGTATCTTCCAGCTGCAGCAGTCACTTCAGTTTCTGTTCAGTCTGACTGAGGGAGGTTTTTGTACGACTGTTTTTCACTGTGTGAACACAGCTTGGCTGTTAACATCATGTCTGCTCTGACAGTAATAAACTGCTGTATCTTCAGCCTGGACTCCACTGATGGTCAGAGTGAAGTCAGAGTTTGATCCACTGCCTGTAAAACGAGCTGGAATCCCTGATGCTCGAGTGCTAGCATGGTAAATGAGCAGTTTGAGGGGGCTTCCATCTCTCTGTTGGTACCAGGCTAAAAGATGGTAGCTCTTCCAAACAAAAACATTCTGACTGGTCCTACACTTGATGCTCACAGATCCTCCCACAACAGAGCTCACTGCTCCAGGCTGAGTCACTGTGATCTGTCCTTTGTAAATAGTTGTAAATATCTTGATGTATTCTCAACCACCCAGGTGAGGAAATCCCCCAAAATTCTGTTCTTCTGTTCGTAGTGTTTTCAGTGAGAGAAAGTTTCATCACTTGGACGAGTAAAGAAAGCTTTCTCCAACTAATAATGGCACATCCAAAGAAATGCTCAACTCTTTTGGGACAGTTGTAAATACGTGTGTAAATTAGGTAACCCTTTCTCTGGCGGTATATGTTGAACACTGCAGCAGCCTCATAGCAGTGAGCCTTTGTTGCTGAAACCTGTGTTCCCTTGTTTTTCCAGTAGGAGTTTAGGGAAACAAATGGACTTTTTTTACTTTTAGTTTGGCAGAGAAGATTAGGGACCTTTAGAGATCTTTTGTTTGTTATTTTGGCACAGCTCACTGCCAAAGTCAATAAATGGCTGCATTGCATTTACACTTGCTCAGAGATTTTGCTCTTTCTTGGGTGGAGTTGGAGTGGGGAGACACATTCTTGTTACACCGAGGATGTAACACACTTTTGCATAATTTAGTGAGCAGTAACAAATGTCATCTGGGGGATGGGACATGTCCTTCTTTTTATTTTTTTCCTTTGCATGTGTTGCTGTGTCAGTGTTTATTTTTGTTAGAGCATATTGTAGTGTTGCAAGTTTTTGTATATATTGTTTGTGTTTGGGGAGAAGCCCCTCCCTTCCGCCTTCCTCCACTTGATGCTTGATTAGAGACACCTGAAGGGCAGCGAGAGGAGACGCTGTAATGACAGGGGATGGAGAGAAGAGAACAGAGAGCTGAACTGAACGGCGAGCCAAACCAAGGTTTAGCAAAAAGGATGCGCCATATCAGAAAACTGGCCCAGTGTGCTGAGAGCAGTCGAGGGTAGTCTCAGTGGGAAACCACAGCTGACAGTGGGTGCTTGACGAAAGCCGCCTGTACGTTTGTACCCGGAGCAGCGGTGGGCGGAGTTCAGAGCTCTGGCCTCCCGGGGTAAGTACCACTTGTTAAGATTCATGTAATACCCCGGGAAATTGAGAAGAGTGACTGCCGCTGCTCTCCTGTGCCTAGCGGAAGCTCGAGCGGAGCGGCGAGGCGACAACAGAGGACGCGGTCGGCCCGGCTCCCACTGGTGTAATCGGATTCTTCACGGCCGGGAAGTGTGGCTGTCATGGATTGCGGGGTGAGCCGTGTAGAATTTAACAAAGGACCCAAGATACTGATATTGCAGTGAAGTGAGAGGGCTTTATTGAGACTGAGTGATTAACAAACAAAAGGTGAGAGTGACAAGAAACAGAACTTAGAAATAATCTATACTGGGAAAACTAAAACCTAAACAACAAACCTGAACATGAGAGGAGACAACAAGCAGGGAGAATTCACAGGATGATGCAGGGAAAGAACACAGACTAACCAGCAACGCACACCAGAAAACACAGAGCTTATATACACAAAGAGACAATCAGGGAATGAGACACAAAAGGAGGGAACAGCTGGGAGTAATCAGATGAGATGAGACAGGGGAAACATAAACTGAATACACTAACATAAGACACAAACCTTCACAATAAAACAGGAAATACACAGAGATGCAGAGTGAAGAGAGAGAGTACACTGAGGAGCAGGAGGGAGAACACAGACATGATGGACTGGGGGAAACATGGAATAAAACAAGAGGGGAAACCCAATAAACTAAACAACTTGGGACCGATAGGAACTCCAAGAATAACAAATGAACTTAACATGATACAGAAACACAGGAAACGAAGAACACTGGGTCAAAATGTCCCAGGACCATGACAGTGGCAGAGCCTGACTCGGAACTTGGGACTTAGCTCATGGACTGAGCACCGTTATGTTTTTATTGTGCTGAGTTTTATGTTTTTATTTTTCTCTCCACTGATCAGGGTATTTTAGTGTTTATTTTTTATTGACTATTTTAACCGGGTAATACGTCTTCTGTTTCCGTGATCACCCCCTGCTGCTCTCTCTGTTATAGAAGGGGCTCCCTTTTAGCTTACGCCCGTGACGCAAACAGCAAATGATTATTGAGGAGGTACAATTGTTCAGCATTTCACTGCACCTTACTGAGTGCTTCGATTTGTGTCTTTCATACTGCTCTGTCCATAAAGATCTATAGATCTGTGTCCATAACAGAGAGTACAAAGACGTGCATTTTTTGATTGCCTTTCTTACAATCCAATTTATATAAAGTTGGGAGAAGGTTCTAAGAAAGTTTTGGAAGGTGGAATTTGTTTTGGTCACCTCAGATCATGCCAACAAGTTTATCAGTCCCTGATGCAAGTATGTAACTTTAATAAATATATGTTATAACCAGTGTTGAACTTGCCCAACACTGTAATTAAGTAATTAATTATAGTTACTAGTTACTTCGTCAAAAAAGTAACTGAGTTAGTAACTGAGTTATAAGATTCTAAAAGTAATTAATTACTTGAAAAGTAACTATTGCGTTACTTTAAAAAAAATGTTTAACCCCCTGGGGTCCAGGGTATAATTGGCCATTTTTAACTACTTTTGATTTTCTCCACATTTCACCTTTAAAAACTATTTACTTTGCCTTGTTTGGGATCATCCTTTTCAGCACAACCTCACGTGTCTGAATTTACTGTTATGTTTTCATTTTGACATACTGTACTAACACAATTGATCTAAAATCAGACAAAAACCATAAAATCCGAGTAGAAAAAGTTATATTTTTTACTGTAACAACCACATACATGTTTAATGAATCATATTTCATAACTTTAAATGCAAATATAAATTGTCAATTTTAAAATCATATGCACAAGTTTTGCAAACAACAAAGTTATTTGCAACCATTTACCTGGAGACAGCAGTTGCCTCATTGTTCTGACACACAACACAAAACTATCCACAACACTACACACTAACTACACAAGACAACACATTAACTACACACTCCAAACACGCTAAACGTCACAAATCTCTCACGTCTCAAAAGTCCCTCTCTCTCTCTCCGTCACTCCTAAAACTTCCACCTCTTCCTAAACAACTAAATGTCATGTTGCCATATCATTTTTTGATTGGTCGACATGGTGCATTTTTCCACCAACACAAAAGGGCTGGGTTTTTTTGTTTGTTTGTTTTTTTAAGCGCTAGCAAGCACTCTCATAAGCAGAGAGATCTTGCTAGCGCTGTCCTTAGACAGTAAACGTGACACAACTATTGAGGAAAAAATGGTGCATATATATTGTTTATCATGACTCTGGTTTTACGTGACCTATCAACACAATTTAAAAACTGGTATATATCACCTTCTTGCTTTGTCATCTTTAAGTGGTCATGTGATTGGCTTACCACTAGTGATGGGATTTCCGGCTCTTTTTAGAGAACCGGCTCTTTTAGCTCGGCTCACTAAAAAGAGCCGGCTCTTTCGGCTCCGAACCAGCTCTTCAGGTTGTTTTGTTGCTTTAATTAATTTATTATTAACAATAATATAAAATTATGCACAAAAGGAATTACTAATGTAAAAGAAAGTGGTTATATTTATATGTTTATATATAAATATATACAGTGGCCCTTAGAGACAAAACACATACAAACTCCAAAACCCATTTCTAGCGTTAACTGAACTTCCAAAACAGAGCTACATCTGTTTACATTACATTTTATTACATAAAATGTAATAAATAAATCATATAATACAAAAACCAACTATTCACATTTCAACTTTTAACTATTTAAATTTTCAGCTTTTTCCTTTTAAACAAATTTAAAATGAAAAACACAAAACACTGCAAACCACAACACAATTAAATATAAATTAAAATATGAAAACAAAAAGAAGATGCACATTCTCTGTCATATGGGCCTGCATGAATAAACTTTCTGAATCCTTTATCATCTGCAACTGAAAATAGTTGTGGATGATTACTATACCTTTCTAATGTGACGTTGTTGTCCCTGGCTCTTTTTCTCTGTCTCTCCCTCCCGCACTGTTCCTGTGCTACTGCGAGTGTAACTACCGCCCCTCCCCCCTCTGCCCAGCGCAAAGCACAAGGCTCGCGTGCGGAGTGAAGTGGAAAAAAAGAGCGAGAGAGAGAGGGTGAGAGAAAGGAAAAAAAAAACCCACAGCTCGCAATAAGGAGCCGGCTCGCATCGTTCACATCAAAGATCCGGCTCTAAGAGCCATTTCGTTCGCGACCGACTCATGCGATTGTTTTTCCCCCTGAGCTCCAGGTGTTGTGCCAAAAAGTGATCATCGGGCAGAAAGTGATTGCCGTCCGCGGGAGCGCGCGCGGCTGCTTAAAGATGTAGCCCCCAGATTACTTACGTAGACAGCTACTTCCTTACAACTGATGCAGTAAGCTGAAGACAGCTTCAACCGTCTGGTTGTTGAAAAATAGTAACGCTTGTTCTTCTTAGTAACAGTAACAGCGTTGTAACGATAGGAATAGTAATTAGTTAGATTACTCGTTACTGAAAAAAGTAACACCGTTATTCACATCACTGGTTATAACACATGTAGGGAGGTCAAAGTCATGAAGATTCCATGTTATATATCACATATTCTCTCACTTTTTATTTTTATCTCATTTACTAAAGACAATCTTTGTGATGAATCACTTTATTTTGTGTGTGTGTGTGTGTGTGTGTGTGTGTGTATGAGGTGCCGTAAGGGACATTATTACTGAAACGCTCTCACACACACTACTGAAACGCTCTCACACACACTACTGAAATTTTACCTCTCACACACACTACTGAAACACTCTCACACACACTACTGAAATTTTACCTCTCACACACACTACTGAAACACTCTCACACACACTACTGAAACGCTCTCACACACACTACTGAAACGCTCTCACACACACTACTGAAATTTTACCTCTCACACACACTACTGAAACGCTCTCACACACACTACTGAAATTTTACCTCTCACACACACTACTGAAACGCTCTCACACACACTACTGAAACGCTCTCACACACACTACTGAAATTTTACCTCTCACACACACTACTGAAACACTCTCACACACACTACTGAAACGCTCTCACACACACTACTGAAACGCTCTCACACACACTACTGAAATTTTACCTCTCACACACACTACTGAAACGCTCTCACACACACTACTGAAACGCTCTCACACACACTACTGAAACGCTCTCACACACACTACTGAAATTTTACCTCTCACACACACTACTGAAACACTCTCACACACACTACTGAAACGCTCTCACACACACTACTGAAACGCTCTCACACACACTACTGAAATTTTACCTCTCACACACACTACTGAAACGCTCTCACACACACTACTGAAAACGCTCTCACACACACACTACTGAAATTTTACCTCTCACACACACTACTGAAACACTCTCACACACACTACTGAAACGCTCTCACACACACTACTGAAACGCTCTCACACACACTACTGAACGCTCTCACACACACTACTGAAATTTTACCTCTCACACACACTACTGAAACGCGGCTCTCACACACACTACTGAAACGCTCACACACACTACTGAAATTTTACCTCTCACACACTACTGAAACACTCTCACACACACTACTGAAACACTCTCACACACACTACTGAAACGCTCTCACACACACTACTGAAACGCTCTCACACACACTACTGAAATTTTACCTCTCACACACACTACTGAAACGCTCTCACACACACTACTGAAACGCTCTCACACACACTACTGAAATGCACTCACGCACGCCACTGAAACCAGAGGCATTTCCGCTGAACAGGAAGTTGTTTCCTGACAAGGAAACTGATGGAAAAAGTGGTATATTTCAAAACACTACAAGGATGTCTACTCAGCAACCTGCTAGTACAGCTGTCCCCAACCTTTTTTGCGCCATGTAAACGATATAAACATAAAAATATGATAAATACCCTGAAAACCATAAATTTCAAACTCAAGCCTCAACTCTTGCGACCCGGTACCAAACGACTCACAGACCGGTACTGGTCCAGGAATTGGGGGTTGGGGACGGCTGTGCTTGTAGCCTAAGTGAAGCAGCCACATTACTTAACAATATTTTAGCTTCCTTGAATCCAGGAATGGATTCAAGGTGCAGCAGGGAATTTGGCAAGTATGTCCTGTTTCCCCTAAGCTTTTTATATTGGCAACTCAGTTGTTAACACTGTTAATCAAAAATTCTAACGACAAGGAATATCAATTTTTAATAAAGACTTCAAAATAAGTCAATTCACAGATGATACATCTATTTTTTTGAAAGATAAATACGTGGTAGAGAAAACTAAATTTTCTTTAAAGCTTCTCGTTTATTTCTCAGTATCAAAAAATGTGAACTTCTCCCGATTCATACAAGCTCTGACTCCTCAATAGCTTTAGTTAGAGTTGAATCTAAAGTTAAATATATAGGGCTGATAATATCTAAAAAACCCAATTAGCAGAAAAGACACCAATATTTCTAACTGTATCATGGAGATGAAGAAATCACTTAGCCACTGGTTAATCAGAGACCTCGCTATTATTGGCAGAAAGCTGAAGGCATCTCCAAATTGATTTATCCTTGTCACTCTCTATATAGCTCCTCTAAAAGCCTTAATAAGGCTAATACAGTTATTTTCGAATTTTTGTGGAGGAATAAAACCCATTACATTGAAATATCTCAGCTTGTGAAGGAATACAATAAAGGTGGTATCAAAACTCCAGAATTAGAATTTATGGTTGGCACCCTTAGAATTAAACCGTTAAAATCTTGTCTGTCACAGCCAGACTCTACTTAGCTCCACATCCCATAATCCTTGTTTAACAAAATAGGAGGATTAGACTTTATTTTGAAATGTGATTTTGCGGTAAATAAAATCCCCATAAAGATATCAAACTTTCCAAAACAGACTTTGCATTTTGGGGAAAATGAGATTTACCCACAACTTCTCCCCATAATTCAACCTTATGGAATAATAGGGTAATAACACTTAATCAAAAATCAATTTTCAAGAGTGACTGGTTTAAACAAAAAGATTATATTCATAACAGATTTGTTGGATGATAACGGTGTCATTCTAAGTTACACAGACTTTTCAGAAAAATATTGTCTAAACTGTTCTCAAAGAGAATATAACAAATTTTGTGAACTGGTCCCACTGCCTCTGCTTCATTAGATTAAAAATTTTATGATATACAATAATTTCTCATCAGTGCTCGCAAATTTATTGCTAGGGCAATGTCAGCTGTTTGATAAAAATGCAATAAGAAATTTATTAGTAGTTTCTTCAAAGACAAAATATTTCATAGTTACAACAGAATGGTTACATTGCATGGTTCTAATTTAGTTATTTCATATACACTGGATAACGCATACTAAAAATTTATGAAATAGCCTATTCTACCTAAAGTTAAAGAAACAAACTTTAAAGTAATAAACAAAATTAATCCTGTGGCAGAATTTCTAAAAAAAGAGATTTGGCTTTGAGGTGGATCAGTGTTCTTTTTGTACTGATGAAAATGAAACCCTAGAACATCTTTCTTTTCCTATGCCCTATCACACAATGCATTTGGTGCAACTTAAAAAAATGGATTTCCCTAAATATTAATGATGTGCCACTATTTGAATTACATCATAATTTTTTTTATATGGATCATCTAGCATTGGGTGTCTCAGACATTATTAACATCATCATACTTTTGAGTAAATATCGTATCCATTGTGCTAAATGGAGGAACGCTAAGCCTTCTCTCCCTGGTTTTATTGATGATTTTAAGATATTTTTTCTTTGCTAAAAAGACAAAAAGCACATATGCCAAAAAAAATAACCAGGATAATGCCCGTCTCCTGCTGTTCTAAATTTTGACTTATGCTGAGGCTAATATATTGTTAAGTAATGCAGCTGTTTCACTTAGGCTACTAGCAGTAGGGCTGGGTATTGTCACTGATTTCTAGAATCAATTCGATCCCGATTCACAAGGTCCAGAATCGATTTGATCCACGATTTGATTCGATTCAATTCGATTTGATTCTGGGAAATTTTGACAGTCAGAAATATAATTCAGATCAGTACATTTACATATTTTTGTATCTATAAAAAGGAAGCAGATGCCTTTGTGTCAAAGTAGCTGAAGATAAAACACAGAAAAACATGAAGGTGATTTTTCCTGGCCTGGGAATTTATAAAAAATATTCTGCAGTACATCAAAAACGAAAGAAAACCATTAATCAACATATGAACGTTACCTCTGATGTTCCAGCGGTTTTATTAGAGACACGGCTAAGCGTTTTGCATTTTGCATAATTTTAAAAAGTTTAAATTTGTTCAGTATTGAATGGCAGAAATTAGGTTTTCTTTTCGGAAGTATGTAAAACGAAAAAAACAAAAACAAAACAGCGTCCGACAGCGCTGTAAACAACAGTAGACTTGTGCATAACAAGCAAGCGAATAATGCAGAAAACAGATTTTTAGACGGGAAACTGTTCTTGAAGTACAGAGAGAGAGAGAGAGAGAGAGAGCTGTGCATGACGTGTGATTTTATCGTGGTGGAAGCAAAACAGTAAATGTCAGAGGGAATTCATGACGATGTTTATGTGAAGCGTAGTTTGGATCTTCTTTGCTGCTGGTTCGGTCAATATTGTTTGGAGAGATAAAACTAACAGCTTTAGAATCGGGCGCAAAAAAGGCGTGAAAAGCGCGGACCGCTTGAAACATCAGAATCAGCGAGCTTTCAGCCCCGACCGTGTCCGTGCCGTCGGGTGAGAAAGGCGACATCTCACTGATTCTGATCCGCGGGTCCGCGCTGTGTGTTTACGTCTTTGTGCAGAATCCGTGTACCTGCTCTCATTTACTGTCTTAGCTGTTTGGTGGTTGTTGAAATTTTGTGAGGTTTCACCTGAGATTCTGGCATTTCGGGCAAAATAAATTTATATTAAAAAATCGATTCAGGAGTTTAATGAATCGATTTCATGTTATCCAAGCCAGAATCGATTTGAATCATAAATCGATTATAAAAACCCACCCCTAACTAGCAGGTTGCTGAGTAGACATCTGTGTAGTGGTTTGTTTGAAATCTACCACTTTTTCCTTCAGTTTCCTTGTCAAGAATTAACTGCCTGTTCAACTGAAACGCCTTCCTGTTTAACTGAAATGCCTTCCTGTTCAACTGAAACGCCTTCCTGTTTCACTGAAACGCCTTCCTGTTCAACTGAAACGCCTTCCTGTTTCACTGAAATGCCTTCCTGTTCAACTGAAATGCCTTCCTGTTCAACTGAAACGCCTTCCTGTTCAACTGAAACGCCTTCCTGTTTCACTGAAATGCCTTCCTGTTCAACTGAAACGCCTTCCTGTTCAACTGAAACGCCTTCCTGTTCAACTGAAATGCCTTGGTTTTTCAGTAGTGTGTGTGTGAGAGCGTTTCAGTAGTGTGTGTGAGAGTGTTTCAGTAGTGTGTGTGAGAGGTAAAATTTCAGTAGTGTGTGTGAGAGCGTTTCAGTAGTGTGTGTGAGAGCGTTTCAGTAGTGTGTGTGAGAGCGTTTCAGTAGTGTGTGTGAGAGAGGTAAATTTCAGTAGTGTGTGTGAGAGCATTTCAGTAGTGTGTGTGAGAGTGTTTCAGTAGTGTGTGTGAGAGGTAAAATTTCAGTAGTGTGTGTGAGAGCGTTTCAGTAGTGTGTGTGAGAGGTAAAATTTCAGTAGTGTGTGTGAGAGCATTTCAGTAGTGTGTGTGAGAGTGTTTCAGTAGTGTGTGTGAGAGGTAAAATTTCAGTAGTGTGTGTGAGAGCGTTTCAGTAGTGTGTGTGAGAGCGTTTCAGTAGTGTGTGTGAGAGCGTTTCAGTAGTGTGTGTGAGAGGTAAAATTTCAGTAGTGTGTGTGAGCGTTTCAGTAGTGTGTGTGAGAGCGTTTCAGTAGTGTGTGTGAGAGCGTTTCAGTAGTGTGTGTGAGAGGTAAAATTTCAGTAGTGTGTGTGAGAGCGTTTCAGTAGTGTGTGTGAGAGCGTTTCAGTAGTGTGTGTGAGAGCGTTTCAGTAGTGTGTGTGAGAGTGTGTGTGAGAGTAAAATTTCAGTAGTGTGTGTGAGAGCGTTTCAGTAGTGTGTGTGAGAGCGTTTCAGTAGTGTGTGTGAGAGGTAAAATTTCAGTAGTGTGTGTGAGAGGTAAAATTTCAGTAGTGTGTGTGAGAGCGTTTCAGTAGTGTGTGAGAGCGTTTCAGTAGTGTGTGTGAGAGCGTTTCAGTAGTGTGTGTGAGAGGTAAAATTTCAGTAGTGTGTGTGAGAGCGTTTCAGTAGTGTGTGTGAGAGGTAAAATTTCAGTAGTGTGTGTGAGAGCGTTTCAGTAGTGTGTGAGAGGTAAAATTTCAGTAGTGTGTGTGAGAGCGTTTCAGTAGTGTGTGTGAGCGTTTCAGTAGTGTGTGTGAGGTAAAAATTTCAGTAGTGTGTGTGAGCGTTTCAGTAGTGTGTGTGAGAGCGTTTCAGTAGTGTGTGTGAGAGCGTTTCAGTAGTGTGTGTGAGAGGTAAAATTTCAGTAGTGTGTGTGAGAGCGTTTCAGTAGTGTGTGTGAGAGGTAAAATTTCAGTAGTGTGTGTGAGAGGTAAAATTTCAGTAGTGTGTGTGAGAGGTAAAATTTCAGTAGTGTGTGTGAGAGCGTTTCAGTAGTGTGTGTGAGAGCGTTTCAGTAGTGTGTGTGAGAGCGTTTCAGTAGTGTGTGTGAGAGGTAAAATTTCAGTAGTGTGTGTGAGAGCGTTTCAGTAGTGTGTGTGTGAGAGGTAAAATTTCAGTAGTGTGTGTGAGAGCGTTTCAGTAGTGTGTGTGAGAGCGTTTCAGTAGTGTGTGTGAGAGGTAAAATTTCAGTAGTGTGTGTGAGAGCGTTTCAGTAGTGTGTGTGAGAGCGTTTCAGTAGTGTGTGTGAGAGTGTTTCAGTAATAATGTCCCTTACGGCACCTCATATGTGTGTGTGTGTGTGTGTGTGTGTGTCCTCAGTGAACTGTATCAGTCTCTGCAGTATCTTCCAGCTGCAGCAGTCAGTTCAGTTTCTGTTCAGTCTGACTGAGGGAGGTTTTTGTACGACTGTTTTTCACTGTGTGAACACATCCTGATTGTTAGGATAGTGAAAACTCTGACAGTAATAAACTGCTGCATCTTCAGCCTGGACTCCACTGATGGTCAGAGTGAAGTCAGAGTTTGATCCACTGCCTGTAAAACGAGCTGGAATCCCTGATATTCGCTCATAGGCACGCTTAATGAGCAGTTTGGGAACGTCTCCATCACCCTGTTGGTACCAGGCTAAAATATGGTAGTTGCTATGAACAAAAACATCCTGACTGGTCCTACACTTGATGTTCACAGATCCTCCCACAGCAGAGCTCACTGCTCCAGGCTGAGTCACTGTGATCTGTCCTCTGGACTCTGAGGATACAGAGACAAAAACATAAAGCAGCTTCATGGTTTTGTGGGCTTCATTTCAGAGGGACAGATGTTGATAGAGGAGAGGAGTTTGATTCTCTGGACTTTACCTGTGAAGCAGCAGCAGAGGAGAGTCCAGATGAGGACGCAGATCAAAGTCATGTTTTTGATGAGGAGGATTTCTGTGGCTTCTGTTGTGATGAAGGACAGCTGTCAGTCATCCAGTGTTCAACTCTCAGGACTATAAACTCTCCCAGAGCACTGGAGCATGGTGCTGCTGATGCAAAGTGACTCTCTATGGAAATGATCTGACTCAGTCCAGTGCATGCTGCTATTTCTCAGTGATGTTTTTTCAAAAATTTTTTTACAGAACTTTGACTTTGAAAATATAAACCTGAAAAATCATGAATTTCAATTGTTGTACTTTCTAAACATATGCACAGATATAACTGAATTTAGGTCAGCAAGGATGAAAATCAGACAACCACAATAACTGAAAGCACCTTCAGCACAGCTAGTTCTAATTCTGGGAACATTTAAAAGATCTGCATCTGATGACGTGGCTGTAGACATGTCAAAGATATACTTAGAGGCCAAACTACTGAAAGCTTGGTGAAGTAATAAAACTTTTTTTTCTGAAATGATTTCATCATTGTTTGCAAATAGAAATAATTTATGTATTTTAAAGAAAACTGTAAAATCAAAAGACAGGACGTCGTAGTCTCACTCCAAGCGCTTTATTCCTTACGCCATGTTTTACCGCTCACACACAATAACAACAACTCTCACGATATAGCAGAAAATAACAATTTAACAGTCTCCCTCTCTCTTTTTTAAAAATAAAAGTATAAACCCCCCTTTTAAACATTTGTATACATATATATGTAAACAAAACAAAAAACTTTTGTCAGTATTGTTGAACATTCAGGAAACATTTCAATGTGCTTTGCTTTACTTAAAGCATACTATCACTGCACACAATAAACAATAGTGCATTTTAATGCAAGGAAAACTTAGTAAACAAAGGATCACAGTATCCAGAGTCCTTCATCTAGTGCTTTTAGAAGGGTTAAAGGTGAAACTCCCTTTTTTGTCAGACAATCAGCAAGTTGGGATTTGGAATCTGACCAACAAACCTGTCTTATTTTCTTGGTTTGTATGAGCTCTTTAATGCTGCTCATTTCTAGCCTCAGTGTCTTCTCTGTAACCTGCTCAGTGGCCTTGAGTGCATCAAACAAGGAATGATAATCAGTCACACAGATCAACGGAAGAGCATTCAGACCAGTGTTACCAGCTGTAAGTTCAGAAAAAAGTGTTGCCAGGAAGACTGCACTGTCTATTCCATCTGACATGGCAAGAGTTTCTCCTGTCAGTGTACTTCTGACCACACGCCTGATTTTTGTCAAAGAGAGGACAAAACTTTCCTCCTTTTCCCATAAGGATGATTATTGCCCCTCCTTGAGTACCGCCATCGGAAGGTTGCCAAATGAAGCATCACTGAAAACAACCAATGCCAAATCCTCACTGTTACCCAAGTGCTGAAACTTAAGAGTCACTTTCTCTGCCTTAGGTTTACGGATAACTTTGTTATGAATGGACTGCACAGTTGTATCTTTGATATTAGATCCCAGGCTGTATGTGTCAAACATAACATCAGGCTTTGTTTGTTTGGCAACCCACAAAATCTGTCCTATTTTTGACCTGAGTTGCTCCCGTTCTGTTTCACTTAAGGAGGCATCCCTCTGTACAGCCCGTGCTGCTTGTAACTGAACCGTTTGTAGGTTGTTAATGTAAGGTTGTTGATGTACCTCTGTTACATCATTAACTGTACAAATGTCCATGCCAACATAAGAAAAGCTGTCATGTTCTTCACGGCCCACAAGGAAGGTAGATTTCAGTACAGGAATGACATGAGTTGCAAAGTAACTTGAACCAGCCCAAAGGAAATCATCAACGTGAAATGCAAGCACTCCTGTAATCTCAGATTGTTCATTCTGCCAACAGAACACTGCGGGATCAACCTGCGATATTTTACCGCCAGTTTTGAGCACAATGTCTTTGACCTTATTGTACCAATAAAGTGAAGCATCTTCAAGTCCATACACACACTTTTTTCATTTCCATAGAACATTGTCCTTGCCAGCTTCACGTGGGGGCCGAAGATAAATGTCTCTTGACAGTTCCGTTGCCTGCAAAAAGGCAGATTTAATGTCCATTGAATTCACTTTCCACTTGTTTTGACAAATCACAGCTAGCAACAGTCTGAGGGACTCAGATGCACATGTTGGAGAGTCTTTCTCTTGGTCTTGGTCTCGAAACCGGTCTCGAGACCACTTTTAGGTGGTCTTGGTCTTGTCTTGGTCTCAACGGACTTTGGTCTCGGTCTTGTCTTGGTCTCGCTGTCTTGGTCTTGCTGTCTCAGATCGACATATTGGTCGGGAGATTTAGAGTCAACAGTATCCATGACACACAACGTAACGTTCGATAATGTGTCATGCACAAAAGCATCAGCTCTAAGAGCCGTGCTTAGAGAGCACTTTGTAGTGAATCAGAAGAGTCGACTCCCATTGAGCGAGAGCCGGCTCCTCACTTAATTTCCTTTCGCTGCTCAGCTCTCACACAGTGGCTCAGCTATGCTCCAATCCCTCCATATTGTGGCCAATCACATGCGAGGATATAGGATAATATCATTGTGTGAAAAACAGAGAGGGTGAGAGACGCGACAGTCAGGTGGAGCGTGCGTCTGTCCTCTCAGTAAGTGAGTGAGACAGTAGACAGCGGTGAGGAGGGCTGTTCAAGTGCATCATAAAAACACATAAATATGCCTGATACTCGTAAACGAAGCAGCATCTGGCTGCAGTTTAAAGACTTTTTTTGTCTCGGTCTCGGTCTTGTCTAGACTTTGTCTTGGTCTTGAATCGGTGTGTCTTGGCCTTGGTATTGTCTTGGTCTTGGTTTAGGCCAGGGGTGGGCAATTCCAGGCCCCGTGGGCCGGTGTCCCTGCAGGTTTTAGATGTGTCCTTGAACCAACACAGCTGATTTAAATGGCTAAATTAGCTCCTCAACATGTCCTGTTCTCCAAAGGCCTGGTAACGAACTAATCATGTGATTCAGGTGTGTTGACCCAAGGTGACATCTAAAACCTGCAGGACACCGGCCCTCGGGGCCTGGAATTGCCCACCCCTGGTTTAGGCGGTCTTGACTACATGTCTAGCTCTGCCTAATACTCTGGCTGTGTGTTGAACACCATTGTCTCTGTTAGTAAAAGTGATCAGCTGTCCTGCCCTTAACTTTACATCTGCAGAGGCGACAGGATCAGTGTTTGTACAAGGCTCATTTGCAGTGTGTGTGACAGACATGTTGTCTGTAGTGTTAGTTTCTCTGTCAATAGTGATGTCTTCTTCCTCACTAATACTCTGTTCACCATCGGCTGCTTCTGTCTCATTATATTTAACTGTGTCTTTGTTGTCAGTGTCATCATCAGTAGTACTGTGTGGTATTTGTTTATGTCTTGATGCATTCTCAATCATCCAGGAAAGTAAATCTCCAAAAGTTGAATCTGTTCATCTGGACATAGCGTTTTGTGGGAGAAACGTTTCGTCACTCATCCAAGTGACTTCTTCAGTCTCAGCTGACTGCAGGTTTCCCCAAACCTTATAAACAGTACATTTGCATAATGACTGAAACCAGCCCACTGAAGGAACAATGGGCTGTGAGGTCAGTTCCTTAATCATAATTATGCAAATTCCCGTGACCATTGATCAACAATCACTGACCAAAACCCACTGATCAAAGAACACTGATCAATGGCCATGAGTACCATTCACAGAGAGTTGGGGAATGGCTGCAATCACAGCATTGTAAGATGGCGAAAGATGTACCCTTAGGCCCCCTCCTCGATTCAGAGATGGTATTTGTTTATCTCCACTCTGTGCATCCACTTTACTCAACCTTGACTGGTGCACTATTACAAGAGTCCCCCCCCATGTCCCACAAATACAACAGCTCCATCCTGCCCAATAACTACACCTGGATCCTTCCACTCTGTACAGTCGACTCGTTTGCAGTATACTTTATCTCCTGCCTCATATTTGTCATCTGTAGGCCTAAGTTGCTTCCGTAGTGCTCTCCTGATCCTTTCTGAACACTCTGCCTCAGTAAATGCTTTCCTGGAAGCATGCAATGCTGATATATGTTCAGCTACTCTTGCACTTACAGTTGTGCCCTCTAAGGCAGGTGGCTTATCCATCAACACAGAAGGAAGGTTGGGGTTTTGGCCAAACACAAGTTGATGTGGATTATAACCATGTACATTAAGCATACTGTTTTTGGCCATAAGGGCCCAGTCTAACGCAGTGTGCCAGTCATATCCTCGTTCCTTTTTTACCTTCAGGAGGATTTCTGTAAGTGTCATGTTATGTCTCTCCAGTAGTCCGTTGCTCCAGGGATTATACCCCGCTGTTGTCTTTACCTCAATGTTGAAGTTTTCAGCCATGTCCCAAATCTCCGTGTTGTTGAACTCTCCGCCGTTATCCGTGTAGAGCGATCTGGGGGCACCTTGAATGCTTATCCAGGTGTGAATGAAGGAGTTGACGATCTCTGCAGCTTTCTTTGTCTTTACGATGCTGCCGGCGCTGAAGTGTGTGAAGTGGTCGATAATGTGAAGGTACCACACGTTGGGCTCCAGCTCATGTAGATCCATCGCTACCGTCTCATTATACTCAGAAGCCAGGGGTAGACCAACAGCAGGTCTCTGCTTGGTTTTGCAATATCTCTGACAAATGTCACAGTCACGAACTAGTCTCTTGTAGAATAACTGCACATTGTTGGTCTGTATTGCCTGAGCTTTGGATGAGCCTCAATAACCTCTCTGCAGATGCATGGCCAAACTGCTTCTGAAGCTTCACAAGAACTTTCTGTTTCTCTTTTGTAGACATTTCAGCAGATACCATGAGAACTTCATTTTCATTGCAGCTTTCTGTAGTATTTTCTTCTCTAATATCCACACAATAGGGTCCCGAACTAGTGAGCTCTAGGGGAACAGGCTGCTTGAACATGACAACACTGTCATTCTCCATGTCTAGAACAGTCCCTGCGTTCTTGAAAGACATTTTGCTCAGTAGTAGTGGAATGTCAACAGGAACTACTTCACTTTCAACGTCACATTTCGTTTGTCCAATTTTGGCTGGAAGTTTGACTTTTCTGCTGGAATACACTACAGTACCATCCCCAAAGCGAAATGGTCTGGAGCTAGGGGTTTCTGATTGCCACAACTTGTTTACTTGGCCTTGGCTGAGGTCACTCATGTAACTATCTACCCACTTCTGACCGCAAACTGTACGTGCACATGCAGTATCAATAATGGCTGATCCCAGTGCTTCAGTCAAGAAAATTTCAGAGTCTGTCATTGAGGCTATAGTGTACAAAGTAATGTTACACTCCTCCACTTTTCCATCTTCAGTTAGCATTACTTGGTCACCATTACGATGAGGACAGTCTTTAGCCCAATGGTAATTGCTCTGACAATTAGCACATCTTGTTCACTTGCCAAACTTGTCAAGTGGGTTGGTACCTTGTAGTGGTTGTCGCTGTCCACTCCGCAACGTAGTACCGTTGTTTCGTTTGTATTTGGGACCTTTTTGCTCCGTAAGGAAAACTGCATCTTGGTCCAGTTGAATTCTGCTGAAAACTCCGGCTACTTTCCCTCCGAAAATCCGTTTCAGTGTAGACATCATAGGTGCAAACGTTAAGTCCGTGCACGCTGTCAGTGCAAGCTGTCGACTTTTCTCATCAAGACAAGCTGTATGTAGAAGCTTAAATGCTAACACAGCGTCATTCAGCGTCATGTTGTACTTTTTCACGCAGTTATAACGCTGTTCAAAGTCTATAATATAGTCTGCCATGGACACGCTGTGGTACTTTGCAATGGAGTCAAAACACCAGTAAGCTTCATATGCGCGGTCTTTTTCTTCTCTCTGAAACGCCACGTCCAGTTTTGCAAGTAGTGTTTCCATACCGTCATCTTTGTTCAAATCTTCCGCGGGTATCTCCATGGCTCTTTCTGGCTCTCCCCTCGAGCCCCAGCGCCACCACGAGTGCCTGCTTCTTTTTATCCAGCTCCGTAACTCATCTCCAAATAGTAACTTCAATCTTCCAGCACTCATATGGCCTGGCTTCATCAAGCTTTCGTGGTACTTTATAATTGGTAACCATCCTCTGCTACAAATGTAAAGTCAAAAGACACGACGCAGTAGTCTCACTCCAAGCGCTTTATTCCTTACGCCATGTTTTACCGCTCACACACAATAACAACAACTCACCGCGTGCAACAGTACTCTCGCGATATAACAGAAAATAACAAGTTAACAATAAGTGATATAAGTAAATAAGTAATATAAGTGGCATTTTGAAACTCCTTTCTACTGTTTACAAAAAAAGAAACAAAAAAGACTCTTTGGCTGAAAATGAGTCACCAAACAAATGTTATTTACAAAGCATTTTACCCATTAAAGCAAAACTGAACAAACCTCCATATTTCAACAACAACTTTTTCATCTGTTTAAAACATGATTTGATTGAAGGTTTCACAACAGCTTCTACTGTAGTGATTTCTTTATGTATTTAGTCTAATGCTGTTTCAAAGGAGAAGAACAAATCTGAGTTGATTATCATTGTTTTGATAATTTGATCATCTGGATTTCACAGCAGTTTCACAAGCTGACGTTGGACACACTGGAGACTGCAGATTCTACGTCTTGTTACACATGTAAGGACGTGGTGGTGTCTAGCCTGAGTGGCAGGCACCAATCACTAACATCAACAGCAAGAACTTAAAGCAGTTTCACATCAACGTCCTTTATGCATCTCCAGCTCAGTACAGACCAAATGTGATCCCAACGTAAAACAAACATGAGATAAAACCATAGACAAAGATGGACTTGGTGAAATCTGGAAGTAGTAACTGCTGTTCCTTGCGATACTGCCACCTTGTGACGGAAGTTGGTAACATCAGGAAAGTGTGCCTTACCTTAATTAAGAACATTCAACAAAACACAGATTCAAAAGAAAAAGACAAGAGAACATGTTTACGGTCAGCCTAACATCCTGAGAGGAAACTTAGTCCAGATGGAAAACTCTATTATTGAATTAAGTTTATGATTTAACCACACGGTTGTATTGGTGAAGATGAAGGATTTCACAGTTTTGCTTCGTACTGTGTTTTTTTTCTCCCTGAATATTAAGAGTGATAGTTTGTCAGGTGTAACATAGTCAAGTAGTTGAAATGTGGCTATTTTATCATGTTCACTATTGATGTGATTGGATGTTCAGTTATGTTTTTGTCTGTAGTCGAGGTCGGCAGTAATCAGCACTAGGTTTTGAAGATGTCCAGTGCTTGTCAAGACTATTTAAACACAAGGACAATTCAGTTTCATATTATATGATGATTCAATATTCCAGTTTAAGACAAAGTTATCCTCGAAGCTAGAATTTTAACAGTGAAAAAAAAAGGCAGAAGTGGAAATGTAATTATTTTTCTAATTCTAACTTCAAGTTTTCATTGGAATCTGAATTTGTTACTGTCAAAGAGATGTATTACACTGACTCGCTGACTTTGAAGACTTAATTACAATTTCAATTTTTTGATTGATGTAATGTTTTCTTTTCAGTCATTAAAAAAATATTATTTTTCATTATGATGCATTATTAAATTTCCTTTGTTTTTTTGGATATAGGCTCATTTGACTGGAGTACCATCAATTACAGTTTCACTCTATCGCTCTGTGTGTGTGTGTGTGTGTGTGTGTGTGTGTGTGTGTGTGTGTGTGTGTCCTCAGTGAACTGTATCAGTCTCTGCAGTATCTTCCAGCTGCAGCAGTCAGTTCAGTTTCTGTTCAGTCTGACTGAGGGAGGTTTTTGTACGACTGTTTTTCACTGTGTGCTCACCCACAGACTGTTAGGATAATGCCAACACATACAGTAATAAACTGCTGCATCTCCAGCCTGGACTCCACTGATGGTCAGAGTGAAGTCAGAGTTTGATCCACTGCCTGTAAAACGAGCTGGAATCCCTGAATATCGAGTGGTAGCAGCATAAATGAGCAGTTTAGGAACTCCTCCATCTTTCTGTTGGTACCAGGCTAACCAGTTGTTGTTATAAACATCCTGACTGGTCCTACACTTGATGTTCACAGATCCTCCCACAGCAGAGCTCACTGCTCCAGGCTGAGTCACTGTGATCTGTCCTCTGGACTCTGAGGATACAGAGACAAAAACATAAAGCAGCTTCATGGTTTTGTGGGCTTCATTTCAGAGGGACAGATGTTGATAGAGGAGAGGAGTTTGATTCTCTGGACTTTACCTGTGAAGCAGCAGCAGAGGAGAGTCCAGATGAGGACGCAGATCAAAGTCATGTTTTTGATGAGGAGGATTTCTGTGGCTTCTGTTGTGATGAAGGACAGCTGTCAGTCATCCAGTGTTCAACTCTCAGGACTATAAACTCTCCCAGAGCACTGGAGCATGGTGCTGCTGATGCAAAGTGCCTCTCTATGGAAATATTCACAGTGACTCCAGCATGACTTTATAAGCAGTCATCACATTGTGAATTCACAGGTGTCATTTCAATCGGCCAACATGTTTCAAGAAAAATGAAAAATGTTATAATTATAATTTCTTGATCTAGGATGCACTTTCGAGGTCCAAGTATTTTTCTTTTTAGTCTGTTATTTATTCATTCGGGATCTCTAAGTGTTCTCCTTAACTACAAACTGCTGCAGCTGATTAAAAACAGAATTAAACATTCATTCAGCTACTGCTATAAAAGTCATGATGAATGATATCTTCAGGGCAATGAAACTTTTGGTGTGACTTTCTCCTGGACTGACTCCAACACTGACTTGGATCAGTTTCATGATGCTGTTGTCAGGGTTCCTGGGTCGTTGACCCAGCATTTTCAGTTTGTTTCATGTCTGGTTTATTCTCTGTTTTCACTCCCTGTTCTTTGTGCCAGCCTTTCCCTGTGTGTTAGTTCAATTATGTTCAGCTGTTCACTCACCAGTCTCCAATCAGTCATTATTCAGCCAGTGTATTTAAGTCCTCAGTTTCCACTCACTTACTGTCTTGTCATTGATGTTGTCACTGCTGTCTACTCTGCTTGTTTGCCTTTCAGTTCAGTCAGCCAGTCTTCTTCCCTGTTCTGTTCATCCGTTCATCCTGCCATTGCAATAAACACCCTTAATCCTCACCATGGGTCCTGCGTTTGGGTCCCCTCTTCTTCACATCCACACAGCAATACCTGACAGGATGACAAGACCCACTTCAGAGGTTAGATAGCGCCTCCTCACAGTTCGCACCGAGGTCTCCCACTGAATAAAACCGGTGATGTTAAAAAACACACAGTAGTGGTCAGAGACAGCCAAGTCAACAACAGAGGACACACTGGTGGACAGCCCATGGGTGATGACCAAGTCCAGAGTGTGTCCTCTGTTGTGAGTCGGCTGCGTGACGTGCTGGGTAAAATCCATACAGTGAAGAATGTTTAAGAATTCTTTTGATGTAGAGTCAGAAGGATTATCTATGTGCAGGTTAAAATCACCGGTTAAAATTATCATGTTATATTTTGAGTGTATGTTTGTTAAAAATTCTGAGAATTCCTTGATAAAAGCAGCACTGTCTTTAGGTGGTCTATAAATTGTGACAGATAAAACTGGAGGGCTGCTAAAAACAATAGCGTGGAATTCGAAAGTGGTAAAATGGTCAAATAAAATTTGTTTGGTGGTGAGTGTGTTGTTGGTTAAAGATGCAGTCCGCAGGTGGGGGTGGGCCCGGAGATGAAAGCACTCACCTGCAACTGACCAAGGAGGCTGAAGAGTTGGAGGAAGTCCAGCTTCAGCAGCCCAGATTGCTGTTTGGGGATGTCATTGGTGCCGATGTGGATGATGAGCCGGTTGGCCTGTGGGTGGGATGCCAGGATGTTGGGAATTCTGTCCACTATGTCGACAACGGTGGCTCCCAGGAACACCAGCGTGAGCGCCCCCCTCATCCGCACGTTCCTGACGATGGAATCCCCGAGGACCAGCGTTGAGAGAGGAGGTGCCACCGGGGCCTGCTGGCCATCTGAGACACCCGCGCCGTGGCACGGGGATGTTCAGGTGGAGATGCGCCAGCCGGACCGCGTGAGTGACTCCCAGGTAGCCGTGCCGTGGGTCCTCTTCTCTGAGGAGCCGGGGTAAAGCACAGCTCTCCGCGGTGAGTTTGCACCACAGCGTCGGGCTGCCCGCCGCGACTCCGGGGGCGTAGTGGTGGAGATGGCGCAGACCTCAGCGACACAGCGGGATGGCGAGGGCTAGCGGCCAGAGGAGGAAAGTCCACAGGATCCAGGACATTGAATTTATTCTCCAGTACTACCGCGCCGGAGGGGTGAGGGTGCAAGAGATGGATCCTCCTGGCTCCTCTGCAGCCACCGCGCGTCTCAACCATGGTCCATGCCGCTGGTTTATAGTGGAGTGGAGCTGACCAGAGCCTTGGGTCTGGCCCCTAGTTGAAACGGGCAGAAACACCAGCAACACAAGTTGAGAGCCTGGGTTGACTGTTGGCAGGATCTTGGGACACAGCAGCTGGGTAGTGCACTATGTCGGCTAGCTCAGTGCTAGTAGCGGTGGTTTGAGCTTTGCCAAGGAGGATCGTGTCAAGTTCGCGTTCAGCTCCCTGTAGCACCTCCTCGGGTGGCTAGGGCTCAGCACGTACCCGCACCTGCACCAGCCCCTTGGGATGATGCAACTGACATCCAGCCGGCACCCACTCCTGTGCCAGCTCCCAGGGCGAGGGCAGCTAAGACACAGTCCACTCCTGCACCTGTTCCGGTTCCTCAGGTGGGGGTGACTGGTGTCCAGCTAGCTCCCGTGCCTGTCCCAGCACCCAGGGCGAGGGTGGCCAGGATCCCACCTGACCCCTCTAGAGGCTCCCACGCCATCGCCTGCAGCTGCTCCGCCACCGGCGGCTCGTCCATGTCAAGTTTGGTGTCAGCAGCCACCTTCCACCCACTGACTGGACTTCCTCGCCACCGGCCTTCGGACCTGCTCAGTGGCCACCGCTGTCTTCCTCGCAGCCGCCCACTGGACCTGCTTGGTGGCCGCTGCCGCCCTCCTCGCAGCCGCCCACCGGACCTGTTTTGGCCCAGCCGCTGGCCACGTGGTCGCCCACTACAACAGTTTCTTTTTGGAAATTTAAGTCCTCAGTTTCCACTCGCTCACTGTCTTGTCATTGATGTTGTCACTGCTGTCTACTCTTCCTGTTTGCCTTTCAGTTCAGTCAGCCAGTCTTCTTCCCTGTTCTGTTCATCCGTTCATCCTGCCATTGCATTAAACACCCTTAATCCTCACCACGAGTCCTGCGTTTGGGTCCCCTCTTCTTCACATACACACAGCAAACCCTGACAGCTGTTTAGTAATAGATCAATCACATTAACATAATCAAGATCACAAAGTCGGTTGTCTAACTTTCTGATTGTATTTGAATTGAAAAGGTGTGTAGATTTTTCCCACAAGGATTTTTTCACCAGACACTCAAAAGTAATTGAACAACTGTCTACTACAACCCATTTCATGGAGATATAAGACTTGTTTCCTCATTATTCAAAGATAAATTAAAAAGATGAAGTATTTTCAGTTCAAAGTTAGCATAAGGTCCAGGAAATCGTCAATCAGCTAATAAACTAAATCAAACTTCGAGAGAGATCGAAAAGCAGTACCAGGATGAAATATGAAGTGTACACAGCTATACTCTCTGCTCACATTCAACCAAGTGCTGCAACACTGATTGGACAGTGCTTTACAGTTCAAATGGATAATGGCCCAAACTTTAAAAACCACCCAAGACTTTCTGAGGCAAAGAAATAGGATATTCTTCCATTTTTAGGTCACCTTATTTCACCTCAACAGAGCATGTTTTCCTGTTATTAAATACTAAACTGAATGAAGAGAGACCCACAAACGAACAGAAAATGAATTTGGATTCAGTAAAGGCCTAGTGGAGAATTATGTTGTTGAGTTTGTTTCAGAGTCAGAGAGCCGTGTCTCTCTACAGTCAGAGGTTTTTGTACGGCGCCTCAATGAGTTTGTATCACTGTGGTACACGTTCGGTGGAGGAACCAGACTGAATGTTGGAAGTAAGTTTATTCTGGTTTACTATCAAATACTGTCTTTATATTGAATATCGATTAACAATTTCTTTTCTGATTTTGAGAGAAAAGCACGTAACTTTACAACAAGTTTGATGATGGAATTTTGAATTATCCTCTTATGTCATGGAGGGTGATTCAGATCTGCTCTGTCAAAGTGTTATGTCTACACTTCAGTCAAATTACAATTGGAAAAAATCAAAAGAAATAAAAATATGATCTCTGTTGTCTTTAGTCTGTAAAGTATTGTTTGAAATTATTTTGAGTTTGTGTGAATTTTAAAAATCTTTTAGATATACATGAAGAGCATTTTGTGTCACTGAATATATATTCTATTTATTTGTTTCCAGTTCATATTAATGTAAGTCATGTACAATATTGATGATTTTAAACTTGTTTTGTAAATGTTGCCACATCTGCTTCTTTTATTTCCAGTGTAGTTTGAACATATTTCAGGTCAAACTGTGTGATGATTCTCTCTGTGCTGATATGCATGAGAGCTTTCTTAAAGGAAGTGAAACAATGTGTGAGTTAATGACTGGTGGAGCAGAAAAACACCTGACAGAAACTTCTTAACGGAGAAAATCAGCTCTTACAGTAAAGGTGTCCGACTGTCTGTGGTTTGATTGACAGCTGTGTGCTCCCTGTGCTCTAAGCTGATTGGTGTCTCCTAGGTGATACCGTCCCATCCTGACAGTGTTGCCCCCTCCAGTGAGGAGCTACAGCAGGGGACTGCAACAATCACATGTCTGGCCAACAAGGGCTTCCCCTCAGACTGGAGTCTGTCCTGGAAGGTGGATGGCAGTGGCAGCATCAGCTGGGAGGAGAGCAGGAGCCCCGTGGTGCTGCAGAATGACGGCCTCTACAGCTGGAGCAGCACCCTGAGGCTCCCTGCAGACCGCTGGATGAAGGTGGGCTCTGTGACCTGTGAGGCCACCCAGGGCTGCCAGACTCTGGTCTCAGAGCCACTGAGGAGAGTCCAGTGTTCCCAGTCCTGACCTGACTCAACCTGATACTGGTTTAATGCTGTCATTCTCAACTCTGTAACTGTTTCTCCATCTTTCTTTTTAAAGAACAAATAAAGACTAAAACTGTTATTTTCTTTCTCATAATGACAACATTCATGTTTTAGGTAATAAAGATGTTTTGCAAAGTGAATTTTGGTTGAATCAGACATTTTATTTTATTCAAAATCTACAAACCTGCACTTGATGAATATATTTTTCATTTAGAAGAATTTAGACCAACTCTGCACTCCAACATGATGTCTTTATTTTACACTGGTGAAATAAAACACAGGCTGAAAGAACCATTAAGGAGATCTGCATTTTGGCAAAAGCAGAAAAAGGAGTTATAAAATTTAAAAAAGAAGAAAGAGTCTTTAGTGTCTCTTATGAGCTGTTTGTTCTGAGGAGAACTCACAGACCAAAAAAAAAAAACACCTTTAGTTCAATAACAGCTTTTTTACTCATTTTCATGTTTCAAAGATTCAAAGTGTTTATTTTCTTATGTACGAAGAAAAAGCATTTCCCTGTGCAATGAAATTCTTTCTTTGCTGCCCACCAGTGTTGGTCAAGTTACTTGAAAAAAGTAATCAGTTACTAATTACTGATTACTTCCCCGCAAAAGTAATCCCGTTACTTTACTAATTACTTATTTTCAAAAGTAATTAATTACTTAGTTACTTTTTAAAAACACGATTTACAACCTGAATAGGTGATAAAGCGATAATCTTTCAGCCCAGTTCTACTTTTTCTGCATAATCATCATACAAAATGTAATCAAATGGAAAAGTCTCTTTTTAAAACTTGTTTTATTAGTTTTAATCTTTTAACTTTATGCATCAAGCAAAAACTTAATTATATGCAACATTCTCTGACTGGAAGAAATTTGTTTAACATTTAAACCTATTTTCTGCACATTCCAGCACATAAAATAAAATATTTTTTTTGTGTGTTTACACTCAGTCTTTCAAATAGATGAAAGTAAAACACAGCAGAAAATAAATAAAGTCAAAGACTAGTTGCTCTATTTTCACCTGTAAAGCAGGACTGGGGTAGGCGGAGGTTTACCCTGGTGCAGGTGTGCCGCAGCGGTCAGTTGAAGAATCCGCGAGTTTCTCGTAGCGCACTCGCTGCTTGCTTGGAAGTTTAGGGGGTTTTTTCGCTGTAAAAAGAAGTTTTCTTCCCACGCACAACGGACACTCATGTTTTTGTCACTTTTTATGGAATCAAACTCAAAATAAGGTCAGTACTTCCACGCTTTAAACGCTGCACGCTCATACTCTCTCCGCACTCGATATATTATCCATTGTTGATCTGCAGACAGCTGTTGTCACGAACGTCGCACTCGCTTACATCACTGTCATGAGACATTCTCGCAAAAAATCACGGTTTTAGTAACGCAGTAACGCAGCGTTCCTACGTGAAAGTAAGGGTAATCTAATTACCGTTTTTGCAATAGTAATCCCTTACATTACTCGTTACTTGAAAAAAGTAATCAGATTACAGTAACGCGTTACTGCCCATCTCTGCTGCCCACACACAGATGTCTGGTTAATATATACAAACAGAAATATAAAATGCAAGAGTATAAATAAATAAATGATGACAAAATTTAAGTGTGAAATAGATGTGTGTGCAAAAGAGCTGTGATCTGTGGGCAGAAGAATGAACAGTCCCTGTTGGGGAGGTGTGGAGTCTTTGAGGATGGAGGCAGCTCCTCTGGACTCTGCGATGGTAGATGCTCTGCAGACAGGGCAGTGGAGTCCTGATGATCTTGTCCACAGTTCAATTCAATTTTATTTATATAGCGTTTATGAAGTGGCTGTTTGGCCTCTCAAATGCCACATCTGGCCCAATAATGGTTTGGTTTATGTGGCCCAGGCATATAGAATACAGGTCTGGCCCGGATCCAGCATCAAGCTGGCACTTCTGACTGGCTGGTTTCATTGCAGGGTGTATGTCTGCTGATCCAGGGTTTCTGGTTGGGGAACTTTCTGACTTGTGTGGTGGGAACAATATTGTCAATACAGCTGCTGATGTACCCAGTCACATATTCAGCATATTCCTGTATATTGACAGAGCAGTCCTCCATGGTGGCTGCAGTTTGAAACACATCCCAATCTGTTTGAGCAAAACAGTCCTGTAGGATGCGCTCAGACTCTGGGGTCCAGAGTTTCACAGGTTTGATGACAGGGTTCAATTGTTTCAGTTTCTGCCTGTAAGCCAGAACAGAGAGATGTGGTCAGACTGCTCAGTCTGACACGGTGTAGCCCTATATGCACCGTGTATGTTACTGTAGACATGATCCAAGGTGTTCTTTACATGGGTAGGAATGGCCACATGTTGGTGGTATTTTGGGAGTACAGTCCATAAGTCTGCACGTCTCTGCACCACGAGTTATTAATGAATGCACACACACCTCCCCCGATAGCCTTACGGGAGGATGCAGTCTGGTCTCCTCAATATACAGAATGAGTCTGCAGCTGAACGGCGCACTCCAGGACTTTGTCTGAAAGCCAGGTCTCGGTGAAAATAAGAGCGCAGCATTGCCTAATATCCTGTGTTTGTGTTGTGATCCCGGCTCGTAGTTTGTTGAGTTTGTTTTCCAGGGACCTCTTGTTGGCCAATAAGAGGCTGGGTAGCAGTGGTTGATTAGCCCGAGCTTTTAACCTCTTGCCTCACTTATGTCATCGTCTCTGAAGCCTCTCCTGCAGTCGGCTGACTAACTAGGGCTCAGTGCTTTGGGACCTTCCTGGGAGTGGTGTTGGTGGTTTCAGTGTTGGGAAGGTTACTTTTAAAAAGTATTCCACTACAGATAACAGAATACCTCAAATGTATTTTGTAACATATTCCGTTACGTTACGCAATGAGAGTAAGTATTCTGATTACTTTGGATTACTTAATATATTATCATGCTTGTTACAACTACATGAATGTACTATTGCTGTGTGATTTATTACTGTTACTGAAGGCTACTCTCCATACCAATATCCAACTAGATGTTAAAATCTTAATATAAATGAGTAACAGTAGGTGGACATTAGGTAAGGCTGCACTTTTTGCAGCAATCTCATATAGAAAACTATTCCGCGCGTATATAAAACAGGGTCGCGGCTCCGAACCGTAGTAAAGGGACCTCTGGCTAATACGTCGGGTTCGTGTCGGGCTCGTAGCCAAGAACTAGCTTTACTTTGTTGTCTGGGTCAACTTTGCTAGCGAGACACAGAGAGAGGCGTTGAAAGGCTGCTCCAACGGAACACAGTGTACGATCGAGTCTTAATAGATTACTTACAACTGGGCTCATCAGGCACTCTTTTTGGCTGCAGTGGTTATTATTATATTTACATGCTTCCATCTCCCGTTTCAGCTCTCCTTTTTCTCCCTCCCTCGCTCACAGACACATAACAGGTATGGCAGTCCATTCCCCCTGCATGGATTTCACTGCCCATGAGGCTACATTCTTTAGGGCTATGCCTGTAACACTGCCTATTACCTTCATATTAAATCATTTTTTTGAATAATAATTTTTAAAAATATTTCTTCATGCCATTATGTGGGCCGCAAGTAGAGGTGACATGGGCCGCGACTTCAAATGCTTCAGGAGCTTTCAGCTCAGCGCAGCATCAGCACCACGGAAATACACGGATACATCCGTAGACTTGAGACAGAATTCACGATGCGTTTTCAGGACTTTGAGGTGTATGGACCAATGTTTTCTTTTCTAATCAAACAAGAAAGCTTTAATGAGCAGCTGGATTTACCTCACATGAACTGGCTGGACACAGAAAACATCGAAATGCAGCTGATTGAACTGAAAAGCTCGACTCTGTTGGGGGTCAAAGTTTGCAGAACTACGAACGCAGCTGGAATCCACAGCTGTGTGTGTTCATGGAGCTTGCATTTTCACCTGCTGGACATCACTACCTGTCAAGTTTAACTGTCTTTAGAACATTGCAGAGGCCTTATTGACAGTATTTGGCTCTACATATCTGTGTGAGCAGATTTTCTCTCACATGAGTGTCCTCAGGTAGCTGTCTGAATGCTGGACACTCGGAGACCTGTGTCTCTGAGTGGGAGACCAGAGATCACATTAACATGTGTATCTCTGGTCTGACACTCGGAGACCTGTGTCTCTGAGTGGGAGACCAGAGATCACATTAACATGTGTATCTCTGGTCTGACACTCGGAGACCTGTGTCTCTGAGTGGGAGACCAGAGATCACATTAACATGTGTATCTCTGTATTAACAAACATGCCATGTTGGCCCAGTTTATTTTTCTTGTTGTGAGGAGACCATAAATAGTGTTTGCATTTTCTGTTGTACAGTTCTTGTTATGGATAAACATAACAATCAGCTATTTTGAAACAAAATAGCTGATAACTATTCACTGACAGCTGCCAACATATATAATTCTATAAAGTTGTTCTATATAGTGTGTAACTGCGTCGAACCGGCAACCTTCCAATTACAAGACGAACTCCCAACTCTTGAGCCACAATCGCCCCATTATGTTGTAAATAAAGTCATTGTCCACATCACAGCTCGGAGTCTGTCTTGGGTTCACTCCACGCTCCACGGGCGACAGCCCTGACACTTGATTAGATGTTATGGCTTTGTTCCACTGTGGTTATCAAAGGTCATGACGAAGATTCATCTTAGTATCTATTACTGGCCCACGTTTGTTCTTTAGTTAATTATATATTTGCAAGTTGAAAACAACATGCATGAGAGTGGGACACATATTTGTGTTGAATGGCTTTATTTTGTGTGTGTGTGTGTGTGTGTGTGTGTGTGTGTGTGTGTGTGTGTGTGTGTGTCTCCTCAGTGAACTGTATCAGTCTCTGCAGTATCTTCCAGCTGCAGCAGTCAGTTCAGTTTCTGTTCAGTCTGACTGAGGGAGGTTTTTGTACGACTGTTTTTCACTGTGTGCACACCCACTGACTGTTAGGATAGTGCTGACTCTGACAGTAATAAACTGCTGCATCTTCAGCCTGGACTCCACTGATGGTCAGAGTGAAGTCAGAGTTTGATCCACTGCCTGTAAAACGAGCTGGAATCCCTGATATTCTCTCATGAGCACGCTTAATGAGCAGTTTGGGAACGTCTCCATCACCCTGTTGGTACCAGGCTAAATAGTGATAGTTGCTATGAACATAAACATTCTGACTGGTCCTACACTTGATGTTCACAGATCCTCCCACAGCAGAGCTCACTGCTCCAGGCTGAGTCACTGTGATCTGTCCTCTGGACTCTGAGGATACAGAGACAAAAACATAAAGCAGCTTCATGGTTTTGTGGGCTTCATTTCAGAGGGACAGATGTTGATAGAGGAGAGGAGTTTGATTCTCTGGACTTTACCTGTGAAGCAGCAGCAGAGGAGAGTCCAGATGAGGACGCAGATCAAAGTCATGTTTTTGATGAGGAGGATTTCTGTGGCTTCTGTTGTGATGAAGGACAGCTGTCAGTCATCCAGTGTTCAACTCTCAGGACTATAAACTCTCCCAGAGCACTGGAGCATGGTGCTGCTGATGCAAAGTGCCTCTCTATGGAAATGCCTTTTTTTGCATAGTAATCCATATACAAAAATTAGCATGAAAAACGCAAAAATCTTAATAATTCACCAAGTGTACATTTTTCAGATAGAAAGAAAATGTCATTAGTTATTAATTTTTAATTTCTGCAATTTAATAATTATAATTTGTGCACATTTGTCTCTTTAAGAAAAAAATCTGCTATAATTGCTGATCATGCATGGGGTAGAATAACACAATCTTTATATGTAAATATACTAATAGATTTGCTGCAGACTAAAAATAAGTGAAGGTACAACCCACTGGACCATATTCAACAGGGACACACTTCACATAGGATTCATTACGTCTGACTAAAATTAATGTAAAGGATCACACTTAATGACCGTGGACTTATAAAATTTAGAAATACTTTAGTATTCATAAATCATCGTAAAATGTGTTATTAGTTATTTATCTTAGAAAAAGAAAAGCGACTGGACCTCTGTAAGTTTCTTGAGGATGTTTCATCCGAGAAGTTTCTTTGGTTCTAAAAGGCAAATGGTGGAAAGTCCCAAATTTTAAGCCCCAGTGGGAGTTTCCCCTTAAGAGGGACATTGATCCACCATTAATAGTGTGCCCCATCACATGAGCCAACCAAAATATGTTGAAAATCACAATGAATTAAATTTCCATTTTTTCCTGTAATCCTAATTTCTCTAAATGTCTTTCTGTAAAGACTGTTAACATAGTACTGAGTAAGGAGGGACTCTGACTCATCTGCTGCTCTAGTTTCTAGTCAGACGTTGCCAGGACAGGACCCTTCATCCCTTAAAGTGATGAAGCAAATCTGTCAGTTCAAACTCATTTTAAACTGAGCTAAGTCATAACTACAGTTCTAGCATTTGTATAAAAGTAAAATGCTTGAAAATCAGAAGAAAACTCAGCAACCTTTGATGATTTTAATTAAAATTAAGATAAATACCTCTGGCTGCGTAGACAATGCTCATGTTACAGGAGTAATGTCCTTGGTTTGAATCTATGCTTTTATCTTGAAGCTTCTTTATTGAGCTCTACTTCTGTGAAATGTGTCACATGTAAAGCGTTTAATTTATTAATAAAGAACAATAAACCTTTCAATTGATCAGCCATGGACGTGTTGTCTGTAAAGCTGTATAACAGTGCTGCTCTCTTGTGGCCTGTGTGTGGTATTACATACACGTGCTGATCAGAGCTGTGCTGTCCTTCCTGTTACTGAAGCACTCACTGGCCGTTTATCAATGCCCAAGTACGCCAGTACGTACTCGCGTTCTCGGTGAGTACGTACCCGCCGAGAACGCACGGGAGTACGTACCTGCCGAGAACGCGAGCACGGACTCGTCGGCCGTTTCTCAATTCTCAAGTACGCGAGCACGGACTCGTGATTTGTACAGTCGGAACACCTGCGTACGTGATGATGTCACAGGTCCGGAGTTTTTACTGCCGTCCCCTCCTAATGTAACTGTGAGTAACATGTTATGAAGCTTACCTTTAATCACAGCCAAACCGGTTTACTCAGGAACAAATAAAACACTGAAATAAACCAAACATTAACATTTAGAAGTGATCTAAGTGACTTATATATCATTTGTAACCTCAGTAGTGAAACCTCTATTAATAAAAATAGTGTACATGTACATACGTGTACATACCTTAATAAAAACAAGCAGGTGAGATGTTAGAACGCTTTTATTTCTATTCTAGTGGACACTCAATACTATAGACAGCTGCTGGGGTTTCTTTAACCTGAGTAGTGAGAAGTCCGCGAGCGGTTTGGGGGGGTTGGAAACGATGTGCCGGGAGTCCGCTGTTGAGTTTTGGACGAAATGCATTCTGGGGTATATAGCTGTCCCAAGTCTACACCGATGCATGCTCGATAAAACGGGCGGATCGAGAACACATCCGGGACTTTTTCGCGTTCTCGGCGTGATGCGTACTTCGAATTGGAACAGTACTTGGTCTCCGACTGATGACGTATCACGAGTACACGAGAACGCAAGTACGCACAAGTACGCATATTGATAAACGCCCACTATCAATGTTCCCTCTAAGCTGCGCACGTGCGCAATTGCGCACTGCTGGCACGGTCTCTGCGCACAGAAAATCTGTGTTGCGCACAAAAAAAATTAAACTGAATTGAAATTAAAATTAAAACTTTAACAATTCTGTTTTGCAGTGTTAGTCAGTGAGTGACTGGCTGCTCCCATATTGTATTAGAACGATGCCACCTTATCCCATAGTCCAGCCAATAATGCGATTTACACTTGTATATACGCAGCTAATCAACGTGGTTGACAGGCTATGACAGCATCCTTATGTGCCGACACCGGTGTTTTAGCTAGCAAAGCGGCGTGGCTGATGTGGAGTGAAGCCACGTTAATGACAACGTGTACAACCATTGGAGATGTGAGCAGGACAGACGGAACAATTGACGGGAAAAGTGTGGACTTTATACCAGTTTTTAAATTGTGTTGATAGGCCACGTAAAACCAGAGTTATGATAATAAATATGCAATGTTTGGTTTTCTTCCTGAATACTATCGTTGTTTATATTTACTGCGGGAAGAAACGGTAAAAACGGCGTTTTATAAGAAAAAACGCTCGAAAGCACTCTCCCTGTGAGCAAAAACAAACTCCACCCCCCTCTCCCTTTCCTATTCGTCCAAAAAAGTACCATGTCGACCAATCAAAAAATGATATGGGAAGGAGGTAAGTGACGGAAGTGACGGACAAGGTAAGGGACTCATGTTGTAACTGACGTCAGACGCCGGAGATTTTGGCGGAAAATTAAAGCGAATGGTAGTGTAGATTTGAATAAATTCCTTAAAGCTTCAATCTTACCAAATACATTTATCAATTGTCTTACAACTAACGTTATTTGTCTAAATAATCTCCAACACCCTGGAGAACAACGGGGAGAGTTTAGAGGCTCTCCAAGATTATATTGATCAGTGCTTTCAGGATCTAGTGATGAAGAAGGCCCAGTGTGCAGCTTCCCCGGCTAAATCTGAGACGCCATCGTCGAAAAGACTTCGCCCGGCAGATTCCCCCGGCACAACATCGCCAGCCGGCAAAGATATTGCCGACATACTGGAGTCAATCGACAAGCGATTGTCCAGTTTCGATGCAAGGCTGTCCTTGGTGGAGATTCTTCACCGGGAATTTAAATGCTTGCGAGAATCCCTGGAGTTCAGCCAGCAGCAGGTGGAAACGCTCGCTGCTGAAAATGCCACACTAAGGGAGTCGGTGAAATGTCTCACAGACAATGTTACTGAGCTAAATAGAGAAAATAAAAAAATAAAAGAAACAGTTATTGATCTACAAGCTCGTAGCATGCGTGATAATCTGGTATTTTCTGGTATTCCAGAAGCCGCTGGAGAGGACGTGGAGACCACGGTAAAAGCTTCATCAAAACCCACCTGAAGCTGCGGAGGACACGGTGAAGAACATCGTCTTCGATAGGGTGCATCGCCTCGGCCCCATTCGGGCTGCGGCCGGAGACCACGTCCTATCGTGGCCAAATTCGCCACTTCAAACAAAAGGAACATGTGAAAAGCAGCGCAGGGAATTAAAAGGAACGGACTTCAGCGTGAACGACCAGTTCCCCAAAGAGATCCTGGAACGACGCAGGGTCCTCTTCCCAATCCGACGCGGCTTCATCCAGAAGGGCTCCCGCGCCGTCATCGCTGTGGACCGGCTGTACGTGGACGGACAGCTCCACCGCGACCCCGACATCACTCCGTGGCTGTATTAACTTCACACCAGATAAGAATCCACTACACCCTTTCCCCATCCACTCACACTAACTTGCATTAACATCTGTTTAACTTACTAGTATCAAATCGCATCTTAAGTGTGATATCATAGCAGAATTAACACCGTCACTCTCCGTCAGTGGTTTGATTGGAATGTTTCCGGGTTTTTTTTCTTTTCTTTTTTTTCTCTTCTTGTTTTTTCTTCTCTCCTTTTCCCCCTCTTGTTTTTATGCTGCTCACACTTGTCCTTGGTTTCTTTCTTTCTTCTTTCTTTCTTTCACTGCTTCGATCACCTGCTTCCAAACTCATCCACGAACAACATCCTTTATTTCGACACATGCACAGCACGATCACGCACAGTCATGCGCTCAACGGCAGCACATTTACATCAGTCAGACAGCGCACACAGTCGTATAGGATACACACACTTAAGCCAAGCGTACTCATATTAGTAAACATGCAAACACATAGTCAGACTCAGGGAGCATCTCGCCACACATTTCTTCTCTCTCTCCCTCTCTTTATTTATGAACAAGTGATGTATTCTCTCCACCTGTCTAAGCGACACACACAGCATACACCCCTAGTTATACACACACATCTATGGGTGCACTAAGATTCGTTACATGGAATGTAAATGGAGCTGGCTCCAGAGAAAAGAGGTTAAAAATATTTAACCAACTCAAAAAACTACAGGCAGATGTCCTTTTACAAGAGACCCACAGACCTCTTAGAGGTTCGAATGAACTTAAAACACCTGAGTTTCCTAATGTGTTCTCAGCTTGTTATAATTCTAGACAAAGGGGTAGCAATTTTAATACATAAAATATTAATTTCACAGTACTTGATACAGTTATAGATCCAGAAGGCAGATTCTTAATCATTAAACTATCTATACTTGATAAAAAGCTATGTATTGTAAGTATATACGGTCCAAATGTTGATGATCCCTCATTCTTTCACGGTTTTTTCAGTGCACTCTCTGAACACTTAGATTGCACACTTGTTCTTGGAGGCGACCTCAACCTTGGACTAAATGAAGAAATGGATAGGCTCAGTACAGCAGGAACTCAGCGTAATTGGCAGTCCACAAATATAATCAAACAGTATATGAGCGACTTTGGTCTTTGCGATGCATGGCGCCCCTTCACCCCACCAGTAAGGAATATACTTTCTTCTCACATGTTCATCACTCCTACTCTCGTCTGGATTATTTTTTTGGTCAGCAGCTCACTGCTGAGTGACATTTCAGACACTGAGATTCATCCTATAGCTGTCAGCGATCATGCTCCTGTATCTTTAACACTAATGCACAAGAATAATACTACGCCAAGTAAAAACTGGAGATTTAATACATCACTGCTTAAAGATGAAGACTTTATTAAATATTTTAAAAAGAGTGGACTTCATATTTAGACTTTAATGACACTCCCGAACATCAGCTTCTGTTTTATGGGAAGCAGGGAAAGCTGTGATGAGAGGTAAAATAATTTCTTTCTCATCACATAAAAAGAAAAAGAAAACAAAAATATTCAGGAATTAGAAAAAACCATCAAATCACTAGAAGAAGCCTCACGCGTCCCACCAAGATCAGGAAACACTGAACAAAATACGCAAAACAAAACTAGAATTAAATGAGATAATTGATAAAAACCAAAATTCTTAGTACAAAGACTACGCTTACAAAATTATGAACATAGTAATAAATCCGGTCAATTTCTAGCAAACCAGCTAAAAATAAATAAAGAACAAACAACTATATGTGCTGTTCAAGATTCATCTGGGAAAACAATATATGACCCGAAACAAATAAACAACATTTTCAGGGATTTCTATAAAACGTTGTATTCACCACAAATAAACCCATCTAAAAGGAAATTGATCAGTTTTTAGACAACATAACTCTCCCAAAATTATTAGACACTCAAGCAATGGCACTGGATTCGCCACTGACATCAGGTGAACTCCAGGAAGCCCTGATAAATATGCCCAATAATAAGGCTCCAGGTCCAGACGGCTTTCCTGCAGAATTCTACAAAAGAATTCTGGACGATTCTAGCACCAGTTTTTACAGAACGTTGTTGGAAATCAAAGAAAATGGCAGACTTCCATCAAATATGAATTCTGCAAACATTAATCTCCTGCTAAAACCAGGCAAAGACCCTGTATATCCCTTAAGCTATCGTCCAATATCCCTTATAAATGTAGACCTTAAAATAATCTGCAAAGCTCTCTCGAAGAGACTAGAGAAAATAACCCCCTCTTAATTCATCCTGACCAAACTGGTTTCATAAAAGGTAGGCACTCATCAACTAACACACGTAGATTACTTAATTTGATAGACTACTCATACAGTAAAAATCTTGAAACTACAATATTTTCTTTAGATGCAGAAAAAGCGTTTGACAGAGTTAACTGGAAATTTCTATTTGCAACTTTACATAAATTTGGTTTTGGATCTTCTTTCATCAACTGGTTAAAAATATTATATATTCCCCCCAACAGCTTGTGTCAGAACAAATGACCAGACATCCTCCAGCTTCTGTCTCCTGAGGGGCACCAGGCAGGATGCCCACTCTCCCTTCACTGTTTGCAATTTTATCGAACCACTAGCAGCAGCAATTAGACAGAATTCAGTAATTAAGGGCATAAAATGCAAGAACGTGGAACATAAAATCAGCCTTTATGCGGATGATGTGTTACTCTTTCTCCAAAATTCACAAACCAATATCTCTGGGGTGATTGAACTGATAAACTGTTTTGCAAGAATATCAGATTACTCAATTAACTGGTCAAAATCTACAGTCCTTCCGATTAATTGCTCCTTCCATAATTCCTCTTCTACTCCACTGCAATCGGAAATATAAAATATTTAGGTATTAATGTTTCTCCCAAGCTTGCAGATCTAACTAAATTAAACCATATCCCACTTTTAAAGAAAGTAGAAGGTGATCTGGCTAGATGGAAATGTCTACCCATATCACTCATGGGAAGGGTTGCCGCTATAAAAATGATGGTATTACCAAAAATAAATTATTTATTCTCAATGATCCCAACTAAACCGCCGCAAAGATTGGTTCAGATCTCTAGATTCATATATGTCCAAATTCCTTTGGAAAAATAAGCCCCCACGTATAAGCTTAAAAACACTACAAAAGACCAAGGATAAAGGAGGATTAGAACTACCTAACTTTCAGCACTACTTCTTAGCCAACAGGCTTCAATTTATCTCAGGATGGCAAAAACATATCCTCTTAGATGAACCTTGGCTAGATGTAGAACAAGCACTTTGCAATAATCTAGAGATTTCAGATCTACCATTTATCAGCTCAAACATCCAACGACATGAATGCTTCAAAAGCATCAACATCAGCTCTTCTCTGACAGCATGGTGGGAGTTTCTGAAGTTGACAGAGTCTTCATTAATCCCATGCAAACGTACACCTATCTGGAACAACCCTGACATATTACAAAACAATAATATGATAAACTTTTCAGATTGGAGTAGTAAAGGAATCAAATATTTAGAACATATATTAGAAGGAACAGAATTTATTTCATTTGACAGACTAGTTACACAATATGGGATCAACAAGAAAAGATTTTTAGAATATCAACAAATTAAATCCATAGTAAAAAAGAAATTTTACCTCAGTCAAGCTGAATTACAAACACCACCAAGTGTGGTTCAATTTCTTTCTCTTAAAACCCCCAAATTACTATCCAAAATATACAGAATGCTTTCTAAAACAGATGAATCAATATCACTTCCTATTGCAAAATGGGAAGCGGATTTATCAGTTAACTTTGACCAAAACTTCTGGTCTCAGATTTGCTTAAAAACTTTTCATCTAATTAGAAATCCCAGTCTTCAATTAATTCAATACAAAATACTACATAGAGTGCACTATACAGGTCATCGGATGTTCAAGATGGGCTTTACATCTTCCAACAACTGCTCACACTGCCAAACCAATTCACCGGACAATTATATCCACGCTCTTTGGTTCTGTCCACCAGTTCAGAAGTTTTGGCGTGAGATATGTGAAGACTTATCAAAGTGTCTGAAATGTAACATTCCAACTTCCCTTTAGTATGTTTGTTGGGCAGCTTAGATAATGTCACTACGGAAAAGAATATAGCCCATATGGTTTTCACTGCCCTATGCATAGCCAAGAAAACAGTCCTCATGAACTGGAAAAATAAAAATAATCTTAATTCTAACCAATATAGAAATTATCTATTAGATCACATTAGTCTTGATACAGCCTCTGCCGCCACATCAGATCAATTGCTCTGGGCTCCTTTGATCAGCTCCATCACCTAGTGGGGGTGGGGGTCTTAGTTTGGTCCCACCTTCACTGTTGTGATTGGTGTGGGGTAGGGACAGGCTTAGGGCATCGGGGGTTCCCGGGAGCATCTTCCTTGGGGGCTCAACCCGGGTAGCGGTCATGGCCAATTAGGGGCTCTGTTGGCTCTTAGGTGACGGTTTCTTCGTGGCTGCGTGCAGCAGGGCTAGGGAGGGTCTGTGCTGACGGACGGGGTTACTGACCTGGTAGCCTGGCTGCCCCTGGGTGGGTCCGGGATGGGCGTGAGGTTCTGGGGCACTCCGCCTCTGGGCTGGGGCCCTGGCCAAGCCTCAGGGCTTGGGTCCTGGTTGGTGTGTTGCCGGGGTTGTGGGCGGGTGGGTGTATGGGGCCCAGTCCTGGCGCAGGGTGCCGCCTGTGCATCGAACCACCTGGGGGCTCTTCAACTGGTGGGGAGGTTGTCACATCCTGCAGGAGCCTTCCTCTCCTCAGGAACTCTCTCTGCAGGAGGGGAGATACAGGAGAGGTGGAGGAAGATCTCAGCCTGGGCGTCTATTGTCTTGTGTAGTCTGGAAGATGAGTGGATGATGGGGTGGGTGCAGTTTTCTCTGTGGTGGGGTCAGGTGGACTGTCCCGGGCTCTGTGGGGCCGGGAGGCGCTGCTCCACTGGGCCCCGGTCTGGATGGGCCTGGGCCCCCTTTCCCCTGGCGGGTTGCAGGGTATGGGGGTGCCTACTGGGGTCAGCGGGGAGCTGACCCCAGGAGGTCACTGCCCCCCTTCCTTCCCTCCCATCTCCAGCTGCCTCCCTCTTCCCGCTCCACCACAATCACCCACACATGCAGGGCCTTGGGGTAGGGGTGTGTCACCAGGGTGCAGAGGAGACATCCCCCCTTCTGTCCCCTTCTGGCTGCCTCTGCCTCAATTTTATCCCACAACTTAGACATTCACATTACTCACACTCTCATTACACATACATATAGGATCTTGGGGTGGGCACGCTACACGGATTCCAATCACCATCAGGGTGTACACCTCACCCCTGGCGTCGCTGCCCACCTCTCAATTTTAAATACACGTAGACATTGAGGGCTAGCAGGAGGGGCTATACGCTTACCTGCTGCTCTGGCAGGTAGCTCCATGCCCTCCTGGGTTTTAAATGCACCTTAGAACACACATACATCAACACTACATATGAGCGGGTGGAGGAGGTTTGGAGTCTTCCCACACCCCCCGTTCTCTGCGGCCTGCTGGAGCGGGGGGGCTAGGAGGAGGAGTTGGTCGTCCGACTGGGGTCTGGAATGTGGGGCCTCCCTGCTGCTGCGGAGTCGGGCGGTCTGCTTCTCCCACCGCAGGGAAAAGGGTAACACCACCTGGGTCTGGGCGCAGTTTCCCCTCCAGGGCAAGGGTACCCAGACCCGGTTCTTAGAGTACGCTTGGGGGTGTGATTGTGTGTACAGTGTCTCTCTATGTCTGTCTCCACGTTGGGTGAGTGTTGAGAGCATGAGGGTGGGAATAGATGTTTGTATCTGTGTGTGCCTGTTTGTCTGTGTCTATATGTCAGGTTGGGTATCAGACGCCACCTCTCTGGGGACATCTCAGGCCCTCCAAGGTTTGGAGGCCCATCTCCCCACCACTTCCCCTGCCGGTGGCAGACGCCCTCAGACTTCGGGTGCGTTGGTGGTTCTTTGTGTCCGGGGTGGGCGCCCAGGTACCCACCGGCTCACTCCTTGGCGGCTGCTTATCGGGGCCTGGAGCCTGGGGCTCGCCGGGCCACTTCGGGGATGGGGTGCCCTCGGCCTCGGCCCGGGGCTCGGTCACTCAGGCACAGCTGGCTGCCGGCGGAGCTCACGGGCACGTCACTGCAACCCCCTGGCTTCTGCTCATGGCTGCTGAGTGACCCCTCATCTGGGACTCTCCTCAGCTCTTTCTGGGATAGTGGCTGCTGCCCTCTGTTGGTCTTCCTTGGTCTCTTGTGTTCTGGGGCCTCTGGATGTCTGGAGTTTGATCTCCTCCATACCTGCTTCATGCCCTGGAGGACGGGCAGTGGCCCCCACACCTCTAGCAGATCATTACATGAAGGAACCTTTTTAAAAACAAGCGCGTTCATGCTCACAGGTGTACACACAGGTGATCACACACACAAACTACACCCTTTGAGCTCCTACCTCAAAGCACACTGTGCGCTGTCGATCTCACGTGCTGCACAATAATGTTTAATATTTAGTATTTACTGTCATATTCCCATATATCATTGTGATCTTGTTTATTACTCTTGTCTTCTTCTGCTTGCTTTCTTTTTCTTTCTGAACAGGTGATCCAGGTGATCGATATATGTATTTTTGTCTGCTTATTCTGTTGGTTTTGTTTTTTGCCCTTTTCCCCGTCCCTCTTCTCAGGTTTTTTTTTTTTTTTTTTTTCCTCTTTCTTTCTCCCCTTTCTTTCCACCAGTCAAGTCTGTCCCGTATTCAGCAAGTGAAAATAAAATAAACAATAAAGGTGAATCAAATGGACCATTACGGCAAGGCTGGGATGGTCCATTTGGTAAAGTAAATCCGTTGGGCATCTTTCTTCGCCTTTAGACAATAATTCTGATGGCAAAAGAACCAAACGGGACAGGTTAAGAAAAAAAAAAAAAAAAAAATATGGCAACGTGGCATCTAGTTGTTAAGAAACGGGGGGAAGTTTTAGGAGTGACGGCGGTGTTCTGAGATGTGAGAGATTTGAGACGTTTAGCGCAAATCTTGTGTAGTTAGTGTGTAGTTAGTGTGTAGTGTAGTCAATAGTTTTGTTGTGTGTGTCAGAACAATGAGGCGGCTGCTGAGTGTTACAGGTGTTAGGGTGCGTTCACACCGAACGCGATAGAGGCGAGCGAAAACGCCCCAAACGCCCCTAATGTGACGCGTGCACATTCACACCTCAACGGTGTCCAGGGAAAATCCACCGCGCCTCGAAATTGCATCTTTCCACGCACGTGGACCGGAAATGTGGGAGGAAGTTGTGCCAGATGTGTTGTGCTGCAGATGTCCTCTGAATAAACACATTATCTTGTTAGCGGAAATGTATTTGTACATCAGTGGGAAAATAGCGGGACAGTAGGCGGGCTTGCTAACTTTTGCACGGTTTCATCGGGTCAGTCTGGAAATTAAAAAGCAGAATGAATGAACTTACCAGGTTGCCCAATCTCCTCACTAATGTGCCTCCAAGCTAGGTCCGTTTTATTACTTGTGTCAAGCCAGCCTCCAGTTCGAGACTTGCAGTCAAGCCAGCCTCCAGTTTATTTTCTGTTCCCTGTGTATTCAAAGTATTACGGGAAGGGATGTGGAAACCGGATTTCAAAATAAAAGCCAACTTCGAGTGAATTAACAGATATGTTAAGAACATAATAACATATAATTTAGGCTTTTTTCTTTAGTCTGATTTTACCTTTCAAAGTAATGGCCCTTTGAAATTGCAGATATTTGACTTGATCTTCTAACGATTCAAAATGCTCTAAAATGGAAAGTTCTTTTTTCCACAGGGTAATTTCACTTTAGATCAACAGTATACAACCCCATAGTGATACCATATCAATATCAAGTCATTCTGATGTTGCTTTCAAAAATAAATGCCTTTTCAAATTGTCCATAATTGACCCAACTTTCAGTGATTTCAAAATGCTCTAAAATGGAAAATTGCTGTTTCCACAGGGTAATTTCACTTTAGATCAACAGTATCCAACCCCACAGTGATACCATATCAATATCAAGTTATTCTGATGTTGCCTTCTTAAATAAAGGCCTTTTCAAATTGCCCATATACGACCGACTCTTTTAATGATTTCGAAATGCTCTAAAATTGAAATTTGCTATTTCCACAAGATGAATCCATGTTAGATCAACAGTATACAACCCCACAGTGATACCATATCAATATCAAGTCATTCTGATGTTGCTTTCAAAAATAAAAGCCTTTTCAAATTGCCCATATTTGACCGACTCTTTTAACGATTTCAAAATGGTCTAAAATGGAAAATTGCTGTTTCCACAGGGTAATTTCACTTTAGATCAACAGTATACAACCCCACAGTGATACCATATCAATATCAAGTCATTCTGATGTTGCCTTCCAAAATAAAAGCCTTTTCAAATTGTCCATAATTGACCCAACTTTCAGTGATTTCAAAATGGTCTAAAATGGAAAATTGCTGTTTCCACAGGGTAATTTCACTTTAGATCAACAGTATCCAACCCCACGGTGATACCATATCAATATCAAGTCATTCTGATGTTGCCTTCTTAAATAAAGGCCTTTTCAAATTGCCCATATACGACCGACTCTTTTAATGATTTCGAAATGCTCTAAAATTGAAATTTGCTATTTCCACAAGATGAATCCATGTTAGATCAACAGTATACAACCCCACAGTGATACCATATCAATATCAAGTCATTCTGATGTTGCTTTCAAAAATAAAAGCCTTTTCAAATTGCCCATATTTGACCGACTCTTTTAACGATTTCAAAATGGTCTAAAATGGAAAATTGCTGTTTCCACAGGGTAATTTCACTTTAGATCAACAGTATACAACCCCACAGTGATACCATATCAATATCAAGTCATTCTGATGTTGCCTTCCAAAATAAAAGCCTTTTCAAATTGTCCATAATTGACCCAACTTTCAGTGATTTCAAAATGGTCTAAAATGGAAAATTGCTGTTTCCACAGGGTAATTTCACTTTAGATCAACAGTATACAACCCCACGGTGATACCATATCAATATCAAATCATTCTGATGTTGCCTTCTTAAATAAAGGCCTTTTCAAATTGCCCATATACGACCGACTCTTTTAATGATTTCGAAATGCTCTTAATTTGAAATTTGCTATTTCCACAAGATGAATCCATGTTAGATCAAACGTATCCAACCCCACTATGATACCATATCAATTTTGAGTTAGGCTGATTTTGCTTTCCAGTATAAAAGACTTTTCAAATTGACCATAAAAGATATACTCTTTTAACGATTTCAAAATGCTCTTAAATTAAAATATGCTGTTTCCACAGGATAATTCCACTTTAGATCAACAGTATCCAACCCGACAGTAAAACCATGTAAATTTCAAGTTGGTCTGATTTTGCCTTTCAAATTAATGGCCCATCGAATTTGCCCATATGTGATATACTCTTTCAATTATTTCAGAATGTTTTAAAAATGAAAATTGCTGTTTCCACGGGATAATTTCACTCAAGATCGACAGTGTACACTATCACAGGGATATCAAGTCAATTTCAAGTCGCCTTGATTTTGCCTTTCAAAGTAATGGCCCGTTGAAATTGCCCATGTATGACCCACTCTTTCACTGACTTCAGAATCCCATTAAAAGCAAAGTTGCTGTTTCCACAAGATCATTTCACTCTACATTGACAGTATACAACCCCACAGTTTTATCACATCAATATCGTAATTATAATTGTTTATTCGGTACTTTTAATAATTAAACGCGGATGCTGTTAACAGGACAATTACTATTTCCACTGAGTAATTGGAGTTCATGCAAACCATACACAACCTCTACAGTGGTAACATCTCAATCTCAAATCAATCTCTTTTGCATTTCAGAGTAAAAGCCTTTAGGAGCTTGTCTTTCCATAACTTCAGAATGGCATTAAATGGAAAGTTCCATCTTCCACGAATTAATACCAGTTCATGCCAACACATATCACTGCATATAATCTAACAGTGGAGTTGGTGACCATACTATTTGGTGACTTCAGAATGCTGTTAAATAGAAAATCCCTGTTCCTATGGACTAATTTTTCTCTAAATCAATAATATACTCCCTCAAAGTTGTACACTGTGAAAATCAAGTCTTTCTTATTTTGGATTTAAAAATAATTGCCCTGGAAATGTTTTACAAGCTGTTTTGTAATTTCTTTATTTTCTGGGAAAACTGAGGATCAAAGATATGAAAGGGCAAAGGCATGACGGATGCACAGGAATTAATAAAGATCATTACTGGGATTAAGGGGACAGGCAACCAGTCAGCAGCCTTAATATACAGTATATGAGGTTTATAAAATTCTCAAAAGGATTCAGTTTGCAGCTCTCCATTTCCTCTTCCACACCAAGCAATGGTCTCCAAACATCACTAAGCCTTTGATTATTTAATCATGTGTTGATCCTTTTCCTTGACTGTATTTTGTGGCTTTAAACCTGACAAACACCCCCAACTTGACTATGACTTCTGGCCTGGTTATGCTACATACAACTTGAGAAACTAGACCAGGGCAAGGAAGGTTACAGGTGATGGTGGTATCAGCCAGTGTTCTCAGGACTAGCCCAGTAAAATCCACAATCTGTTTCTGAAGCCAGACAAGATGCTTGTGTTATGGAACTTATTTTGTCTGGCTCCTGTATTGATGAAGTCAACACCATGACGGTTTAAGAACTATCAGCCAAATGACATCATGCGAGATGAAAGTGCCAGGGAGCCAAATTCTCATTTATCTGAGACTGCAATTTAAAACATCTACTGACTCACACCAGGGCCAAGGCAATGTTGTTCTCAGCAAGTATCTGGTTAGACACCATGTTTTGAAGGCCTTTGGTAATTGTGTTATGTTTGAATTTTGAAGCCGAATATTACAGGTCACCATGGCATTATGATTTTAGTTTAGCTAATTGATTCGTGTGATCTAGTGTCATAGATAAATATATAGATGAAAGATATTGTTGGGATTCAGAGATTCTTTTATTGTTACCATATAATCTGTCTTATGATAAATCATTAATAACATGTTCTACAGTATTATTTTATCAGTAATATTTCTTATGGGGTTCATAATGCATTGAATATGTTTGTCATTACATTGACCTTTCTATTCACAGGTTGAGTTCATTCTATACACAATGCATAACTGTGCTTGTTTAGAGTTGATGTTCCATCCAAGAGGGTTTTAAGCTTCACTGGTGAGAGTGTCCAGGTGATACATGTTGAGGGAAGATGAGAACATAGCAGGTTAATTGCATGCATGCTTACAATACACATATTAATTTAGTGGCAGGCCTGAGCGAAGGCCCAAGTGTCTTCTGCTCTCGTTTTGAGACCTGCGCCAATTCAGTCTACTTAGTGATTGGTGACAAGGGTCAATTATTAGCTCTTAACGATCCCGAAGCTTGAAGTTTATTACCTTAAAAGGCAGGTGTTATAGAAAAGAGAAGTTATATGACTGTTTATAGTTATTAAAATGTACAAGATGCGCTCATGTCTGCAAACAGTGTATTTTTGACTTGTATTGACGTGTATGTGTGGGTGTTAATTTTCTATGCTATAAAACCAGCATTTGATGAATTTTTGTCAGAGGAAGGCATATGTTGATGGTTCCTCTCCTGTGTTAATAAACTCATCGTTTGATTGCATTCATCTGGTGCCTCCGTCGTTTGTTGTCTGGTCTGCAGTTGATCGATCTCGCTTCAATATATAGCAATAGCAATGGACTGGAACAAAATCTCTAGTGTTTCCAAACAATACTGCTTCATGTAAACATGTATAAAATGAAAATGTTGAAAAGGTCCTTAAAAAGAAGTCTAATATTAATTTCTGCAACTGAAGACTTTTATAAATACTGTAGAATCAGTTAGCTTCATCCATCCATTCTCTTCCACTTATACTATCCAGGGATGTGGGGGGTGCTGGAGCATATCCCAGGGAGACGCAGGGTACATATAGCCAGAGGCAAGGTACATCCTGGACAGGTCGCCAGTCTGTTGCAGGGCTAACACACAGAGACAGACAATCATTTGCGCTCACATTCACATTCACACCTATGGGCAGTTTGGATTAATCAATTAACCTATCCCCACAAACTCCATGTCTTTGGACTGTGGGAGGAAAATGGAGAGGAAAATGAAAACCAACGCAAACACGGGGCGAACATGCAAACTTCACACAGAAAGACCCCGGCCTGATGGTGGAATTGAACTCAGGACCTTCTAAATGTGAGGCAACAGTGCTAACCAAGCACACGGTAAAGTAAAATTTTTAGCTGTTAAATCAGCTCTAGTGCATATGATTACAAAGTTAAAAATTTGAATATAGAGAAAACAGAGCTGGTTCGACAGAAACAACACAACTTTGTCAGGTTCGGGAACAGCATTTCTGGAACATTACTGAGCAGCATGGGGGCTTTTCAATTCTCATACAAATAGCAGATGAGCTAGGAGTTTTTCTCTGTGATCAGAAAAATTATTGTAATTATTGTTTTTGTATGGAAGGCATTGTCTGGCACCTCTGGTTTTTTTTATAAAAACTGTTCCGACTCCACTGTTAGATTATATGCAGTGATATGTGTTGGCATGAACTGGTATTAATTCGTGGAAGCTGGAACTTTCCATTTAATGCCATTCTGAAGTTATGGAAAGACAAGCTCCTAAAGGCTTTTACTCTGAAATGCAAAAGAGATTGATTTGAGATTGAGATGTTACCACTGTAGAGGTTGTGTATGGTTTGCATGAACTCCAATTACTTAGTGGAAATAGTAATTGTCCTGTTAACAGCATCCGCGTTTAATTATTAAAAGTACCAAATAAACAATTATAATTACGATATTGATGTGATAAAACTGTGGGGTTGTATACTGTCAATGTAGAGTGAAATGATCTTGTGGAAACAGCAACTTTGCTTTTAATGGGATTCTGAAGTCAGTGAAAGAGTGGGTCATACATGGGCAATTTCAACGGGCCATTACTTTGAAAGGCAAAATCAAGGCGACTTGAAATTGACTTGATATCCCTGTGATAGTGTACACTGTCGATCTTGAGTGAAATTATCCCGTGGAAACAGCAATTTTCATTTTTAAAACATTCTGAAATAATTGAAAGAGTATATCACATATGGGCAAATTCGATGGGCCATTAATTTGAAAGGCAAAATCAGACCAACTTGAAATTTACATGGTTTTACTGTCGGGTTGGATACTGTTGATCTAAAGTGGAATTATCCTGTGGAAACAGCATATTTTAATTTAAGAGCATTTTGAAATCGTTAAAAGAGTATATCTTTTATGGTCAATTTGAAAAGTCTTTTATACTGGAAAGCAAAATCAGCCTAACTCAAAATTGATATGGTATCATAGTGGGGTTGGATACGTTTGATCTAACATGGATTCATCTTGTGGAAATAGCAAATTTCAATTTAAGAGCATTTCGAAATCATTAAAAGAGTCGGTCGTATATGGGCAATTTGAAAAGGCCTTTATTTAAGAAGGCAACATCAGAATAACTTGATATTGATATGGTATCACCGTGGGGTTGTATACTGTTGATCTAAAGTGAAATTACCCTGTGGAAACAGGAATTTTCCATTTTAGACCATTTTGAAATCACAGAAAGTTAGGTCAATTATGGGCAATTTGAAAAGGCCTTTATTTAAGAAGGCAACATCAGAATGACTTGATATTGATATGGTATCACTGTGGGGTTGTATACTGTTGATCTAAAGTGAAATTACCCTGTGGAAACAGCAATTTTCCATTTTAGAGTATTTTGAAATCGTTAAGAGTCGGTCGTATATGGGCAATTTGAAAAGGCTATTATTTTTGAAAGCAACATCAGAATGACTTGATATTGATATGGTATCACTGTGGGGTTGTATACTGTTGATCTAAAATGAAATTACCCTGTGGAAACAGGAATTTTCCATTTTAGAGCATTTTGAAATCACTGAAAGTTGGGTCAATTATGGACAATTTGAAAAGGCTTTTATTTTTGAAAGCAACATCAGAATGACTTGATATTGATATGGTATCACTGTGGGGTTGTATACTGTTGATCTAAAGTGAAATTACCCTGTGGAAACAGCAATTTTCCATTTTAGAGCATTTTGAAATCGTTAAGAGTCGGTCAAATATGGGCAATTTGAAAAGGCTTTTATTTTTGAAAGCAACATCAGAATGACTTGATATTGATATGGTATCACTGTGAGGTTGGATACTGTTGATCTAAAGTGGAATTACCCTGTGGAAACAGGAATTTTCCATTTTAGAGCATTTTGAAATCACTGAAAGTTGGGTCAATTATGGACAATTTGAAAAGGCTTTTATTTTTGAAAGCAACATCAGAATGACTTGATATTGATATGGTATCACTGTGGGGTTGTATACTGTTGATCTAAAGTGGAATTACCCTGTGGAAACAGGAATTTTCCATTTTAGAGCATTTTGAAATCATTGAAAGTTAGGTCAATTATGGACAATTTGAAAAGGCTTTTATTTTTGAAAGCAACATCAGAATGACTTGATATTGATATGGTATCACTGTGGGGTTGGATACTGTTGATCTAAAATGAAATTACCCTGTGGAAACAGGAATTTTCCATTTTAGAGCATTTCAAATCATTAAAAGAGTCGGTCGTATATGGGCAATTTGAAAAGGCCTTTATTTAAGAAGGCAACATCAGAATGATTTGATATTGATATGGTATCACTGTGGGGTTGTATACTGTTGATCTAAAGTGAAATTACCCTGTGGAAACAGCAATTTTCCATTTTAGAGCATTTTGAAATCGTTAAGAGTCGGTCGTATATGGGCAATTTGAAAAGGCCTTTATTTAAGAAGGCAACATCAGAATGACTTGATATTGATATGGTATCACTGTGGGGTTGGATACTGTTGATCTAAAGTGAAATTACCCTGTGGAAACAGCAATTTTCCATTTTAGAGCATTTTGAAATCGTTAAGAGTCGGTCGTATGGGCAATTTGAAAAGGCCTTTATTTAAGAAGGCAACATCAGAATGACTTGATATTGATATGGTATCACTGTGGGGTTGTATACTGTTGATCTAAAGGGAAATTACCCTGTGGAAACAGCAATTTTCCATTTTAGAGCATTTTGAAATCACAGAAAGTTAGGTCAATTATGGGCAATTTGAAAAGGGTATTATTTTTGAAAGCAACATCAGAATGACTTGATATTGATATGGTATCACTGTGGGGTTGTATACTGTTGATCTAAAGTGGAATTACCCTGTGGAAACAGGAATTTTCCATTTTAGAGCATTTTGAAATCATTGAAAGTTAGGTCAATTATGGACAATTTGAAAAGGCTTTTATTTTTGAAAGCAACATCAGAATGACTTGATATTGATATGGTATCACTGTGGGGTTGGATACTGTTGATCTAAAATGAAATTACCCTGTGGAAACAGGAATTTTCCATTTTAGAGCATTTCGAAATCATTAAAAGAGTCGGTCGTATATGGGCAATTTGAAAAGGCCTTTATTTAAGAAGGCAACATCAGAATGATTTGATATTGATATGGTATCACTGTGGGGTTGTATACTGTTGATCTAAAGTGAAATTACCCTGTGGAAACAGCAATTTTCCATTTTAGAGCATTTTGAAATCGTTAAGAGTCGGTCGTATATGGGCAATTTGAAAAGGCCTTTATTTAAGAAGGCAACATCAGAATGACTTGATATTGATATGGTATCACTGTGGGGTTGGATACTGTTGATCTAAAGTGAAATTACCCTGTGGAAACAGCAATTTTCCATTTTAGAGCATTTTGAAATCGTTAAGAGTCGGTCGTATATGGGCAATTTGAAAAGGCCTTTATTTAAGAAGGCAACATCAGAATGACTTGATATTGATATGGTATCACTGTGGGGTTGGATACTGTTGATCTAAAGGGAAATTACCCTGTGGAAACAGCAATTTTCCATTTTAGAGCATTTTGAAATCACAGAAAGTTAGGTCAATTATGGGCAATTTGAAAAGGCTATTATTTTTGAAAGCAACATCAGAATGACTTGATATTGATATGGTATCACTGTGGGGTTGTATACTGTTGATCTAAAGTGGAATTACCCTGTGGAAACAGCAATTTTCCATTTTAGAGCATTTTGAAATCATTAAAAGAGTCGGTCAAATATGGGCAATTTGAAAAGGCTTTTATTTTTGAAAGCAACATCAGAATGACTTGATATTGATATGGTATCACTGTGGGGTTGGATACTGTTGATCTAAAATGAAATTACCCTGTGGAAACAGGAATTTTCCATTTTAGAGCATTTTGAAATCACTGAAAGTTGGGTCAATTATGGACAATTTGAAAAGGCTTTTATTTTTGAAAGCAACATCAGAATGACTTGATATTGATATGGTATCACTGTGGGGTTGGATACTGTTGATCTAAAGTGAAATTACCCTGTGGAAACAGCAATTTTCCATTTTAGAGCATTTTGAAATCATTAAAAGAGTCGGTCAAATATGGGCAATTTGAAAAGGCTTTTATTTTTGAAAGCAACATCAGAATGACTTGATATTGATATGGTATCACTGTGGGGTTGTATACTGTTGATCTAAAGTGAAATTACCCTGTGGAAACAGGAATTTTCCATTTTAGAGCATTTTGAAATCATTGAAAGTTAGGTCAATTATGGACAATTTGAAAAGGCTTTTATTTTTGAAAGCAACATCAGAATGACTTGATATTGATATGGTATCACTGTGGGGTTGTATACTGTTGATCTAAAGTGGAAGTACCCTGTGGAAACACAAATTTTCCATTTTAGAGCATTTTGAAATCATTAAAAGAGTCGGTCAAATATGGGCAATTTCTAATTGCTGTGGGTGGATAGTGTTTATACAAAATGCAACTACTCTTTGGAAATATGACTTTTGCTTTTAAGAGCATTCTGAAGTCATTGAAAGAATAGTTCAAAAATCAAAATTCACAGGGCTTTTACTTTGAAATCCAAAATAAGATGGCCTTGATATTGACAGGGCGCTAATAGTGAACAAGCCTAAATTATTTGTTATTATGTTCTTAAAATATCTGATAATTCACTCGAAGTTGGCTTTTATTTTGAAATCCGGTTTCCACATCCATTCCCGTAATACTTTGAATACACAGGGAACAGAAAATAAACTGGAGGCTGGCCTGACTGCAATGCTGGAATTGGAGGCTGGCTTGACACCAGTGTTTTATTCCTGTCTCGGTAGAAGTAGCAACTAGCATCATTTAGCTCTGGATGATTAGCCACGGCACTGATGAGCTTTTCCTCCATACTGAATGACGAATGAAGGGCTTTGGCTGGATCTGCCCCTTTGACCTAGTTACAGCCACGTCACCGGCCTCCTGATTGGTTGTCGGGGTGCGATTTGACACTGGAGTTCATACTTTCCAACTCGAGCGTGTGCACAAAATGCAACACACAATCTGACACGCGTGGTTTTCTTCGCGAGTCACACGCGCCCCACGCGGTACACTGACGCGCGTTTCACGGGTTTTGGCGTTTTCGCGACGCAAATCTGCTTCCGCATTTTCGCCGGATGCGCAATCGCGTGTCATCGCGCTCTTTCCATTGACTTTACATGTGAACCTGACGCTCTGGCCGCCTCTATCGCGTTCGGTGTGAACACACCGTTACAGCAGTGATACATCTCCTGTTGTCAGGCCTGCAGGTATCAGGCTGGTGTTCTCCTTTATCTCATAGTGGACAGAAATTAGTTTTTGGAGTGGCACAAATAATTTGTATGGCATCAGATTTGATGCAGAACAGCTGATTGTTCTGTAAATAGTTTGAAATGTTTATTTAAAAATGCCTTGGCTGCATTTAAAAAAAATTGCTGCAAAAACTTTGTTGTTTGCCAAACTGAGTTACTTTTTTGAAGTAGTAACTATATAATTAATTGCCCAACATTGGTCATTATATACTATATTTTGCAGACAGAGTTACAGGACTCTCTCCCAGACCACAGACTCAGACTCATAATAAGAGTCAGAGCTTTATTAAAAAAAAAAGAAAAGAAAGAAAGTTGTGTTTTCAAAATTGGAGTTCAAGTTATTTTTACTTCCAATAGTGTTAACATACTACACAAGTCATGAACAGGATTTTTTAAATTTTCATTGTAAGTGGGCTAAAGCAGTTAATTAAAAGTAGTCTAACATAAATGTAAATGCTGTAATTTGATTATTTTAATAAACCATGTAACTTGGATGGATTCAATGCTGGCGTGACCACAGTGCACACGTCTGATGTCGCTCACAGTGGTCCAAGGGACGCTCAGGGAGTTTGTGTGTTCGCCCAGACACATGAAATATTAGAGGGAACATTGGTCACTATAATCAGTTATTCATCATATGGCAATAATGTAAATGCTTGAGGAATAATATTTATTATATAGTTTTTATAAATTGTATTTTTCTTTGAATCAGATAGAAAAACAACATGCATTGTATTTTTGCTTGCAAATATCTTTATGTTTTTATGCGATTTACAGTTTTTTTGCATTATATGAAACATATTTTCTCACCCACTCTCTCTCGCTCGTCTTCTTTCTGTGTTTCTTTCTCATTTCTGGCACAAAGCTCACAAAGATAAAATAATAATAATAATAATAATAATGATAATCCTTTTTATTACTTGAATCTCACTGAGTGAGCTGTTAGCTTCCATTGGACATTATCTGTCACAATAAAAATGAATCTGTACTTTTGTTTTGGGGGATTATAATGACAGTGGACAGTGGCAGCAGTGTCATGATCTCAATGACAGTTCTGACTCCTCTGAAGCATCGAGAACTCTGTGTTAGGTCCAGTATATCAAATGGTTTGGCAGGTAGGGACTTACAAACATGATGGGAAAGATAATGTTCCTTGTTTACCCCTGAATAAGAAAACTTTATTAGCCTGAGTGACCTGACCACTCTCTTTCCCTTTGTTCTTTTCTCTCCTTGTTGGTTATTCAGCTAAAACAAATGAAAAGCAACCCCAATGTTGTTTTGTACAGAAAGGCTCATTGGATCTGTTAATATTTGGTGGTTTCTGTGTTTTGAATCAAAATATTCAAGAACTTGGAAAACTGGGGTATTCAAATAGTTTCATATTTCCTGCTCATGGACGTATTACATCATGAGGCGCTCATGGATTAATAACCCTGTCATAATGTGGCAATGACAAAAACACATCTTGTATTTAGTCACAGGACTTGTTTGCAGTTATGAATAAAACTTTTCTGTCTGCTCGTCTTCTCTCCATCCCTCCCTCTTTCCTCCCTCCTCACTGCTCCCTCTTCTCCTCCTGGGCTTCTTTGTTGATGACGTTTTTGAAGAGCGTGATCAGCGGCCTCTGGCTGCGCTCGTCCCAGCTCTTCATGAACCCGCCGTAACGCTTGCTTGCCGGCAGGCCGCCCCAGCGAAAGTGCTTCATCTTGTACATTTCATCTTTTTTCTCATGGCTGTCATCTGGGACCTCCTCCTGCCCCCCATCTGCTAACTTCCCCTCGTTATTGTCCATCGTCATCATCTCACCAGTGAGCTCCCGCTTTTTCATCTCACCGGGGAAAAGCTCCGCCGACTCCTCCTCCAGACCGTTGGTGGTATAGATTTTAATCGGGCGGCGTTTTCGCCCAACAGGCTTGCCCCAGCGGAAATGCTCCATGGAGTAGGAGCGTTTGGCCTGAGGAGAGGAGAAGAAGGGCGGAGGGAAAGGTAAAAGAGAAAGAGGGCCCGATGGGGGAGGAGGCTGCAGGTGGGCATCACCAGGGGTGATGGGCTTCTCGTTGTTTTCAAAGTGGCAAAGCTGAATACACTCCTGCAGGACAAAACGTGCAAACCATCAAAGGCTATCATCTGACCAAATTTTAGATGATAAAGTTTTCCCATAATTCCCTTTGCGCCAATCTCAAATGATGGGAGTTCAGGTGATCCCAGGCTGAAAAACCACCCAATGCTGAGTCTACCAGTGAAACCCAGTAAATGACATCACACACAGTGACTCATCTCATATATACAGTCCATCATGATACTGCATCAAATTAATGATTTGTTTGTGGCCTTCTGTAAACTTCTCACTTCTCACTATTTATCCTCAGCTCTTCTAGCTTGTTGGCCTGCAGTTTCACAGCTTTGGTTCAGTCTCAGTGTGTGTGTGTTTACCATCATGCTCCTCTCTGAGTTGACCTCCTGACAGACGGGATGGTCCCAGCATTGACTTTCAGCTACTCTGGCCACGCCCACTACTATTACAGCCACCAATAGCAACACAGGACACATTCTCTGTGTATCTGCTGTTGAAATACACAGTAAAAGATAACCACAGTTACAGTCAGGTTAAGTTAATCCTGACTTTAAATCAGTGTCTTCTTCCAAAATGCACTCTGATAAGATAAGATAAGATAAGATAAGATAAGATAAGATAAGATAAGATAGTTCATATTTGCACATTATTGTTCAATTAAACTATAGGTTAGGTTAAGAGGTCAAAAGATAAGACATTTATAGCACAAACATCAAATTATACTCAAATTTCTTTCGATATATTCAATAATATTCTAGTTTCTAAACTCTACAGAGTTATATATATAATCCCATATTTCCACAGAGAGACAGAATGAAAACACACATGAACTAAATTTCACATGAAGGAAGTAAGAAGTAAATCTCAAACACTAAAATGAAAATGTGAATCAGGCATAAAAATAAGTTTTTAAATGGCACATTTTGCTCATGTAGTCTTCTATCAAAAGCTTGCTACATGTGTCGTTGCATTGCTGTATTTAAACACAGTATGCATTCCTAAACATTATATTTATACCAGTCAAACATCAGATAAACCACTTTTTTATGTAAAGTTAATGATTTTTTTTAATTAAAAAAAATTAAGACTATATGAAACAGAGTAACAAAGTAAAATTCTCTCAAAAATTCACATCACTGTAAAATGCTGAAATTTTTTATATAAAATTATCTTCATTACATATAAACAATCTATTCTGTTACTCTTGCTTTAGCTGTTATATCTTAGAATATTGAAATAAATAAAAGACTTTAAAGTAAATAAAAACCACACATAATGAAGACACTCACCACCTGCCCTCTGACTCTCTGTCTGATGCAGTTTTTTGTTTAGCTGTGAAACAGATTTCTGCTGTTCTGTTCCTCTGATGGACTGACTGATTTTATACCCTGTCACCAAAGCACAAACATACCAGTGATGACGTTCTTACTTCCTCCCATCGCGCTACCCCTCCAAACAGGGACGCTCATCGTTGTTTCGTTCAAGCTTACAGGACTAAACTTTCTTGGAAAAGCAGTCGGATATTATTTATATTTTTAATGTCTGAGAGGTCGCATCTGTATGCTGGTAAAATCCCACAGAAATATCTCTGAATCTCTCACAACTAAAAGGCTTGTTTGTGATTGCTCCAAAAAAAAGAAATGTTTATTTAAAAGTCTGATTTACAGACTTTGAACAGACTTGGGGACATTTGTGGACAAAAAGCCTGTGAAAGATTCTTTGATAAATGGACAAACTGTACACCAAAAGTGACATTTTTGTTTTGTTTTTTAATGAAGCTGTAAAACGTCCTTTTGTTGGGTTGTGTGCATATTAAAATAAATAGTTTTTAATATTTTAATTGTAACATCTTGCATCCTCTGTAAGAACTTCAGAGTCAGTGTTTGGCTTTGTGGGTCAGTCATGTTTGACAAAAACTCTCAACACTCATGATGTTCAGACCACGAAGCCTGTCCTGACTCTGGTTCAAGTTTCCTGCTTCAAAGTTACTTCCCAACAGTAAACACATTGCCTTATTCACTGCTTCATCCGCCTTCCACAATCTTTATAGTTGTTCTTACATGATGCAATATTGATCAGCACAGAGGTTAACTTAGTGGTGCACAGAACTGCATAGCAAAAACAGTCTATATCTCTCTCCCTCTATGAAGCTGTGCACGATGTGTCTCCAGTGTGATTGTGTGTTAATTTGCACGTGTAGCTGCAGCTTGTGATGGATTGACCCAGAGCAGAGGATTCAGTCACACTGCTATTCCAACCAATCACACCATCACCCCCCTGTAGCTTTTCCACTGAGCTTCTTCGTTCTGAAGGAGTCTGAAGGGTGAGCTGCCATTCTTGAGAAATGGTCTGATTGGCTAACGTTAGATGGAGGGACTGTTTTTAATTGTTGTATTTTGGTTTGTTTACTTGTTTCTTAGATTACTGTGGTTATAATTTTTGATACTGATGTTTGTTTGTGGTTTTCCTCTTACAGATGTATTATTATTTATTTGTTACATTTATTTATTATTTATTATTAAGGTCAGATATAGTTTTATCTTGGATACTTGTTTTGCAAGCTGGAAGACAGTATTTAGTAAAAGTTACAATTCTGCATATTTAACTTACTAAGCACACCAGTTATGTAATCAAAACATATTTAATTACCTAAAATAACCAAACTCATTATGTAGTCTGACACCTTTCAGAGTCATATGCAGTTAAGCAGATGTACTATTGGACGGTAAGTGTTGAGGTATTATTGTATATGTATATATCTCTTTATCGTCACACCAGCTGATGATTTTAATTACTTGCTTAGTTTACAATGTTGATACTAATATTTGCATCCAAAGTAGAAAGAAACATAGTTAAATTTGGTACAAATACATTGAACCTGTGAGAAGACTCATCTTAGTATTAAAAATGTATTTATAATGTGTGTATGTTATGACATCAGACCGGCAGAAAACTGATAATGAGCTATTTCCATCTGAGCCTGTTTGTACGTTTTCAATGGCATTTCTCTAATTATCAGTTTGCAAGACTACACAAAAATTACCAGGAAAATTTAATGAAATTTGCTGCAGGGATGGAGCATCGGCAAAAGAAGAATCCATTAAATGTTTGTCTTTATTTTAAAAAGCAACGAGCAATGGCCTTGGTAGACGATTGGCTCTCGAGTGGCCGCCTCCTTTTAGACTGTTATTGACAGATTTGTGTGCAGTACCCATCAGACAAACAAACAGACTTGATGTTCTCAGACTATAAAGTCAGAAAAACACAGTGAAAATAAATACACCGTGGCAAATCACCACACTGCTGACGCTGATGTTGTTGTGTTGTAAATATCTGTAGGACATTAGACGATTAGCGCCAGACTGACATGTTCAAACAAAGAGGAAGAGGAGGGTCAAATGTGTGAGTCCGAGTTTGGACTTGCACACAAACATTCACTTCTTTTTATTGTCTGACTCCACAATGTATGACTACAGATCAACCCAATGCAAACTGCAGACTGCAGACATAGTGAAGTCCTGATGGAGACGGGTGCTGGTAATACCATGGTAAAGGTAAAGAAACCATGGCTTTAAGCTCCACCTTCCTCCTCTTCTCCCTAAAACTCACCAGGAACGTCTCTTTATGAATACTGAGCTCTGACATTTATCACCTTTACATTTTAACATCCATCAAGTCACCAGAGACTCATTTAAAATTGGGGTAGGGTTTGGCTTGCACCCACGCCTTACTTTGGTTATTTAGATACATAAAACTGTAAATAAAACATTTCAGTACAACTCTAAATAAATATGACAGAGTTAATTTGAAAGATAACATCTTCTATTTTCTGAAAACTAGACTAGTTAACTTAGAGCGAAGAATTCAATTAGACAATACTTCATCTTTATCTTTGATTTGAATGAGACTCAAGTTGTCTCAAGTCCTGAGAGCAAGCTACCTGCAGGGGGAGCCGTAGGCGTTCTGGTTTTGGATCCAGATGTTTCATTTTGTGGACGTTGAGTGCCTGTTTAATATCCTGGTCTTCTATTTGGTTCTTACTTTGTTTTTGTTTAAACTTATCTAGTTATGTTTCTGCTGTTAATATCCTGTTTAAGGCTTCCTTTGTTTAGCCTCGTATCACCATCTGAGTCTTCTCCTTGTGTCACATTGTGTCAAATTTGTATATTAGTCTGTCATATCTGTTTAGTTACTTCCTGCTTTATTTTAACAGTCATCTGTCTTTGGTGCCATGTTTTAGTTTTACTTCTGTAGCTTGTTATTCTGATTAAGTTCAGCTGTGTCCCCCAGGTGTCTCCTTTCTGCTCCAATCACCCTTCTGTATATATTAGCTGCCTCTTATTTCCCAGAAGGGTCCTTGAACTTGCATTTATTGTCCTGCCCTGTTTGATTTTGATTTTTTTTATACTATTTTAAAATTTTATGGGTTTTTTTGTTTGTTTTTTCAAGTGAGTTCAAGATTAGATCTAAGTCCACATCCTGCATGCCACACAAACACCATTTAACAACAGCCCGTGGCAGTCTGATTCCTGGCTTTAAAAGCAGGTTTGTAGTTTCAGAAGCTACAGAAACTGAAATTATTCAAAAATTGTGTTTGTGTAAACTCATGCACCATTAATTTTTCAGCCCATAGTAGTCAAATTGTTAGACAGCCTCTGGCATTGTCAGTGATGGCATCACTTATTCCAGCAAATGCCTGTTTGCATTAAATCACACCACCCTCTAGTGGCTGCATGAATTATCCCAGAGGGAAACCCAGTCATTTAGTGTAGGGAGGATGTCAGGGTGGATGAAGAGTAGAAAAAACCTCAACACTGAACATGCAAAAGCAGCTGTTGGTACTAATTAAATGTATACATGTTTTATACAAATTTAGATTTTTCACTGGCTCAGGTTTTTTTACTCACCATACTTCACTGACGCTATTCTGTTTGTCATGACAGCAGAACTGCTGTCATGACAAACAGAATAGCGTCACATTTATCAAAAATCATACAATATTTTACTCAAAGCCTCATCTCTTCCTGTGCTAACCAAGTAGTTACTGTATCTCTATGCAAGAACTAACAGTTAGTGAAAGCAAAGGAAGCACCACCCACACATTACACACCAACACCACCTGTTCTGAAGTGTTTGCTTATGGTTTGCTTAAGGCATCAACATCAAAGGAACTTTTGTTATCCCGTGATAACCCATTAGCCACAGTATTATCATAATACAACAGAGGTTTTTTTTAATCTTATCACTTGCAGCATGTCACATTATTTAAAATAGCTTTTCTGCTGTGTTGAAAGAAATTCAAGCATAAATCAAAGCTCTGAAAGTCAAACATAAATCTAAAGTCAGTTTTGAGAGCATCATGACACTGGTCCTTTTTTCAAGTTCTTTCTGTTTCTCTAATGGAACAAACGGAGCAGCTTGTGGAGGTAAACGGGTAAACAGAAACCCATTAAAGGCGGAAACAGCCTTGAACATTGAGTCCATTAAAACTCTCAAGTATGCTTGGGGATAAAACGAAGAGCTAATGGTCTGATGGAAAAAGTAGTCAGTTGGACTCAATTTGAAGATATTGACAGTATTAAAAGCGGGAAAACTTTATTCACAAATTCCAGTTATTATATTCTGCTTACATTCTTTCTGTGTGTGCGTGTCTAAACTCAACAAAGACAATAAATGTATTGAAATTGGACAGTTTTAAAGATCTGGTATTAATATTTACAGTATCAGCATTAGCAGAAAGACAGTCTTATAAATTATCAGGTAGTTTTATCATAATTTAGCATGTTAACATCTAATTTAAAAATGAAGCACAGCTGAATCTGACAGCTGAGTGAGGTTTAGAGGTATTTCAGACTGTTGTTACCATCTGTAGCCTGTAGCAGCAACTCATTTGTGTCTCCATAGTGTGGTGGTTTACATGTTTGCTTAACAACTGAAAGATCCCTTGTCCTGTCGCGGGAGGAAACAGGAATCACTTTGAGGTTGCGTCAGGAAGCGCATCCAGAGTACAAAAAAATTCCAGTTGGTCAAAATCCCACAAGGTTTCAGATTTGTTTGATATTTAAACACATCAGTTCTTTAAATTATAAATTTTCTCAATAATATTTGTCACATACGCATTATTTTTCATTTATAGCACAAATCAAATCTGTGGTTGAAAAAGCTTCACCTAAAATCAAAGATTTATACTGAATAGGGGACAAAATAAGTTCCTGATCAGTAAACACACAAAAAAATTAATACACTTAAAGCAAAGAGTTAAAACACACAAAGTCCTCTTTAGTTTACTGTAATGCAATTACTGTAACTTGTTGTCACATTACTCTAATCCCATTACATGTAATCTATTACTTTCCGGGCCACTGGCTGCCAATCTCATTAGAGGATTATAAGGATAAGATGTCATACCCGGTGCTGAACAAACAGACACACACGCTGCCTCCTGGCTGTCCTGATGCTTTTCCATTCAGCTGAATTCAGCAGTGCGACGTGGCAGCAGGTAGGAGAGTAGTTTCAGCTTAAATATAAAATGATATGTAGTCAGCTCAGCAGGTTTAATCATTTGGTGTACTGCTGTTACACTTTTATTACACATTTTCTCAAACTTATCAGGGTTTTTTTAGTAGTTTTGATTGGTTGAAATCTTTTCTAAGAAAATCACTTTTCAAAAACCTGTTGAGGACAGACACTCAGAGTCAGCGCTGATTCAGTTTTATTGTCAAAGCTCCAAGATTCATTGTTCAGCGCAGTATGTTAATGAGTTTTCATCAACTTTTACTCCTCCTTTACAGTTTGACCATCTTCGACATTGCAGCACTAATACAAGTTTTTTTGTCTCTGATCTTTATAATTCCTACTTTATAAATGAAGCTAAACTTGTTTCTTATGCTACATAATTCAGTTTAGTATTTCTCTCATCTAGCTGACAACAGCTAACAGAAATATTTGGTAAAGGGTGGTCCCTGGGTGAAGCATACAGACTGCATACATGAGGCCCACTTGGGTTTTATCTGCACTATTCCTATGGGAGGTCATTATAAAGGTTACATTAAAAAGTTTGCAGATTGAGGCTATTTAATGTCTGTTCTGTTTGTGTTGGGGAATAACAACAAAAGGTCAGATTGTAGTTGTTGTGTGGAAAAGGCAAAACTCTATACTTGCCCCAAGACATGTGCTTACATATACCTGGTACATTAAATTATATATGAGAATGTTTTTAGGCCAAAGTCCAACCATGTTTTAGGTGTAAAGGCTGCAGGAAGAGGCCTGCTGAGGGTAAAACATTCAAAATTAAACAAGGATCGTCATCTTGATGGAAAATGCCTTTTTAAATTCTGAATATCCACCAAGCTGCCTGTGAAATGTTGATGTGGTGCAACAAAACGGAAATCTTAACAGACGGGCTGTAAGACTGATGTGAAGAGGTTCATTTGTTCCTTGATGACTTTTGATTATGTACTGATTCAGTTAATCACATTCATTGTTTTGGATTGGGTTAGAGCCACACCAGCCAGGTCTCTGTGAATGTGCTGAGTTTTAAAGGTCACAATAAACCTTATTTTACTTTTTCTTTCAGATCTCCCACAGTTTTTCACCTAATGCCTAAGTTTGGGTGAAATCTCGTCTTTCTGTGATGATGTCAGAGTCTGATCCTGACGCAGTAACTGAAACTGATTTTACCAGTAAACTGAATTTGTTTTGGATACAAGTGAACAGCCAGGCAGGAGGAGTCATTTAATGTTCAGAATGAAGAAGGTTGAAGTGTTAATATTTTATTTCTTACTGACTGTTTGGTGCATCCAGCCTGTTGACGGTGACCTTCTGGTCTCAGATGTTACACATGATGATGATGCCCACCCCAACCCCCTCACAGAAACCGATGCCGATGCACCGGACAGGAATATCCAAACAAACAGGAACATACGGGACACGAGCATGGAGACAAACTGGGACGAGCCAGATATGAGAAAGGACCACTACGAGGATGCTGACTGGCATCCTCTTACCTCTTTTACGGAAACGCTTACCGACCTGACCCCTGACGCCCCACTGGTGATACGCAATGACAACACTGGCGCTGAAGATAACACCAACCAAACCTTCAACCAGACTATCAGCAATTCATCCGCAGAGTGCGGCGAGTTCAGCAGTCAGCTGATGTCTAACGGACAATGCCGATTGACGGCAACACTTCCTCCTGTAGGACATTCTCAAAAACGCTGCCCAGACATGTTCCGGTGTACAGACGACGTCTCCTATTGGCTCCATGAGAACGAAAACAAAAAGGAGCAGCTGGAAGAGCTGAAAGAGACGATGTCAGGGCTCCAGGAGGAGCTGAGGAACCACCGGCATCGAGTCAAGGCCCTGGAGATGCAGGTAGACTTCCTGCTGTCTACTCTACATCCATGAAATGTTGTGTTGAACTTTGTAAAGAACAGGTATATATTTCATGACACAAAGGCTTAAAAACGGGTGTGATGTCATATCTCCAAAGCAAAGAAATTAATTCTAAATCAAGAAATCAGTTTGAGTGAAAAAAGTACAGTTAGTTCTCTAGTAGTGTGATTACTTATAATTAGTGAAGAGAGAATAATAAATCCTCCAAACACATAGAAGACCAAAATCTGCACGATTAAAGCTCAACAAAGGGAAACAGGAAACACAATTTTTAATCTTTGGAGTTTAAAAAATAAAATAAATTAATAAATTTAAATAAAAAAGTTTTTTTTATTTAAATAGGTGGAGAACATTATTCATGCAGGTAAATACAACACTCTCCTTTATCCCGCTATATCTCTCTGTCTTGACACTCACTAAGTCCTCATTAACCCTGAACGCTAACAGGATTAGCTGCAGGCCGGGGTCCTTCATTATTCTCAGTCTGCCCAACCCACAATGGATCCTTGCAGGCTTCTAAATCAAGTTTCCGCAGCTGAAAACTAATAAATAATTAATTAAAACAAATAATATTATGTACCTATAAAACCAAGTTTCAACATTAAGTATGTCCAGTCACAGAGGCATTTGGACATTAGATTGAGGAGGAAGGTTTGGTGGAAACATAGAGCTCAGTGGCAGCTGAGGCAGTAGATATTAAACTTAAATTTAATTATGTAGACATTAAACAGCAGTGGTCTGAGCACTGAGCCCTGTGGAGCACCTGGTGAAACAGAGGTCAGTTGAGAGGATGAATTACTCTAAGTTGTGTTACTGTTCATGTTAGAGATCAGCTGACCACACTATGGCCACACAGTAAGGTCAATGTTCTCTCATTGCACTGCTCAGGGTGAAGAAAGTGTTAGCTCAAACTCAACCTTTCACCAGCGGTTGCGCTCTCTGGAGCGCCGTCACGCCGAGGCCGACACCCTGCTCCACGTGCATGCGGCGCTGCTGTACGAGCTGCAGGTGCAGCTCCGAAACCTGTCGGCAACCGCGCGGCACATGAGTCACAACACGGGCTGCAAGGTCAACGTGATCAGAACTGCGCCACCGCTCGGCATGCGAGACACACTGCCACCAGGTGCACCAGCAGCAAACACAGTGATGAATTGTGTGATATTTGATGTTTCACAGTACATTTTAACTTTGTCCGTCTCCCTTCAGATGTACAGCCCCTGTCTTTCTGTCCATCAGACTGTGCGTCTCTGTATCACAACGGTGTCCGTCGTTCTGGTGTTTACACTATTGTCCTGTCACCAGGCACCGCCCGGCCTGTTTACTGCGACATGGAGACCGAGGGTGAGACAGCTGGTGTGTTAGTTCCTGCAATACTAGTGTCAGTAATGGAAACACTCAGATACAACACACACTTTACACAATTCTCCGTGTGTGTGTGCACTAGGTGGAGGCTGGACAGTGTTTCAGCGGCGCCGTGATGGGTCAGTGAGCTTCAACCGTGGATGGTCTGAGTACCGTGACGGCTTTGGCGAGCCACGAGGTGAACACTGGCTGGGGAACCAACACCTGCACCGGCTCTCTAACCAGGGCCACTACAGCCTCCGCATTGACCTGCAGGACTGGAGCCACGCCCACAAACATGCGCTGTACCACACCTTCAGGTAAACAGACACAAACAGGAAGTGATGCAAACTGAAAAAATGAGGTATGCTCATATAATAGTGACTTGTTAACTGTAGGCCCGCCTCAAAGCAAACCTGCTTTATACGCCTTTTTGGCACTAACGAGGAGCATCATTTACAAAAAAAATTATCCTACTGTATTCAATAAGACCGGTTTATGATTTATGGTTTGGTTTGGAGTCAGTGGCACTAACAAATAGGCAGGAGGCTGAGATGGATGTGGGAGATATGAAGATCTTAAGATTTTCGCTGGGAGTGACCAGGATGGACGGGATTAGAAATGAGTTCATCAGAGGGACAGGTCATGCTGAATGGTTGGAGAAAAAGCTGGAGTGGCAAGACTGAGATGGTTTGGGCCTATGCAGAGGAGGGATGGAGGATATGTTGGATGTTGAATATGGAGCTGCCAGACAGGAAGAAAGGGGAAGACCACAGAGGAGATTCCTGAATGCAGTGTAGGAGGATGCTGGGGACAGGGTGAGATGGAGGCAGGTAGTCCGCTGTGGTTACCCCTAAAGAGAGCAGCTGAAAGAAGATTAAACAATACATGAAACCTCAAACTGAAAGTGCATGGTAGATCTGCTCTGTTATAGATTTCTACACAACCAGACACCTTTGTGCTGCCAGAAGAGGTTGCCCCCTGCTGGTTAAAGAATGATGGTGTACTTCCACACTGGCTTCTCTTTGCAGACCCAGAACTATATTCAGATCTTTAGTAGATACATGTACAGTTTGAAAAGGGTGGTGCCATTTTTTGTTTTTGTTTTTTTAACCATCAGAGCTGCATTTAACAAAAACTGTCTCATGCAAGGAAAAACTGAAAAGGCACTTTCATCTACCTTATTATAAACAGTAGTAGCCGATTGGCACAGTACATCAGTGGCCAAGGAGTAAATCATCAGCCAACCTTGAACAGTTTTGCTTATTTTCTTCCTGCTGCAGAATCGAGGATGAGGACAACCAGTACCGCCTGCATGTGTCCGGTTTCAGCGGGACAGCGGAGGATTCATTCGGCTGGTATCATGACCTGCAGGGTTTCAGCACACCAGACACGGGCAACATCTGTGCTGAGATCAGCCACGCTGGCTGGTGGTTCCACCAGTGTTTCTATGCTAACCTCAACGGTGTCTACTACAAGGTAAGTTCTTGTCCCACAAAGTTGTTTTTCCAGCCAAAACTGTGAGAATAACAGTAAACATGTATGAAATAAAAGAAACAATGGTTTGATGCTTCCACATGTCTCCATCAGGGGGGGCACTACTCTCTGAAAGCTCAGAACTTGCTGGGACCAGATGGCATTGTTTGGTTCTCCTGGAAGGATTCAGACTTCTACTCTCTGAAGGCGGTCACCATGATGGCGCGACCACATAACTTCAGGCCACGCCTGTCACCATAGAAACACTCTCAATGACACTCAAGGATTCTGCAGCAGCAAAGATTGTTTTTGAAAACATGCTTTGGGCCAAACTCAAAAAAATCTTTACTTTTTTTCTATAAACTGACTGGAGATTCTGTACAGGCTGTTTTAATAAGTCATTGGCCATTGAAATTTAAGATAGTTTAGAAAAAAATATCTGAATTAACTGCACAAATTATTGCCCAATGGTAGCTGAGCAACCAAGAGCTTCCAGAAGTAACTGTACCAGGATCAATTATGTACTGGAAATATTCCCCCCAAAATGCATCATTTCCTTCTGTATAACTTTTTTTTTTTTTTTGCATAAATGATGAATAAAACTGATTATTTTTGAGCTGTTTGCAGGGATTTACATCAGTCATAAATGCTTGCTTAGAGAGGATTGTCTTAACCACACAACGTGCCCTGAAATCACTTTAAATTCAAACTGACACACCAGTGGACTTGAACCTGAGACGCACAGTCAACTCACAAAGTAGTGAAAGCTCCACATTGTTGGTTTGGAGGAATTTAAAGGATGAAGATTTCCTGAAACATGAGCAGCAGCTGGTACAGAAACCAACTGGTAACAATAACAGCACTTGATTTCACAGCTAGCATCAGTAACAGCTTGGGATTCAGTTGGGTTTTTTAAAACATTAATACCATTTAAGGTCAGATATTCTCCCAATAATGACTATAATGCCCTTCAATGCTTTAATGATCTACAAAAACTCTGCTTGTCTCAACATGTAAACTAACTGAGCCTTTTCTATGTCGTTAAGTTAAATGTTAAGCAACATTTATTTTAAGGCACTGCTCTGACTGTCACTTTGTTTACTCCTGAAACATGTAAAATGATCTGGTCGATCAGACCTTCAGGCACACCTGATGAAGGTTAGACAAACCAAAACGTTTCAGCTCCAGTAAAACACACGGTCAGTCTTAACACACTTATTTATTAGAACAGGAATTAACTGGTACATCTACAGGACTTCTTAGTCACTCTGAATTCACAAAGGCTGTTTTTCGTAATTAATGCAACCTGCACAGGTGAACTCCTTTAGAAATGACTCTGTACAGACAGATGGTAATGACGGGTCAGCCCGTCTTCATGCTGTTGTTGTGCGATTTCCCTCAGGTTGCAGAAATGAGCAGACCCATGTGAAATAGATTCTTTATGTGGGGCGCTCCCTGGGACGGGTGACGAACTGCCACCACAGAGGGGGGAGGTCACCCTCTTTGCGGGCAGGAGGGAGAGCTTCGGACTTGGGTCCTCCAGCAGGGGTCTCAGCCTCTAGCTGGGCAACCTGGAAGTAAAAGGAAGGAAAGAAAACTGACCTGAAGTTTCCGGTCCTACAAATGCACTCTGGTGCCACCTACTGGAGTTTGTCATCAACAGGGACTGAATAGATTCAGTTTCAGCTCCATGTTTTCAGCATTGGGCTCTGCTTGAGTAGCTTTGCATGACTTACAGTTCAAAATAATTCTTATTTATCTTGTAGAGGCCTTAGATCATCCTGTCTAAAACAAGCCATTTATCTCCAGCCATCAAGTTTCTTAACCACTTATCCAATCAGGTTTGCAGAGGGGCTGGAACTTATCCCAGATGTCATAGGGTGAGAGGCAAGCCTATCACGGGGCTAACACCGAGACACAGACTCATATTCACACCTACAGCCAATTTAAAATCACCAATTAACCTAGTTAACCAATCAACTCAGCTCTCATTAAGCTGTGACCATGTCAAAGATTATCTGCTCTCAATGACGTCATATGAATCCAAGAGTAGAAAAGCAAGAAGAGTAAACACTGAGCTATGTGGAACAGTAAATAAGGAGTAGCACCTTTCTTGTCATTGGCAAAGGAAACCAGGTTAAACAAGGAGGGCAAAACTAATGCTGGCATGTAAAGGTTTGCTGCCCACCTCTTTCTCCCAGCTCTGCATCCTCAGTTTCTTCCACTGCTCTCTCTTGGAGAAATAATCAGGATACATGGCCTTCTCCGAGGGATGCCAGTGGTCCAGCACCCACTCTGGGACCTACAGAGACAAAGCAGAGCTCACAGATGCGTTTCTATCCAACAATTAGGACAGTCAGCATTTTCACTTCAGGTTTCTAACATTAAATGTTTTCCTGTAATTGTTCCCAGTTAGTTCAAAAAGACCAGAAGTTAGGTCCAGAAAAAAGAAAGTTAGATACAGTACGAAATAATTTCATGGTTGCTCTGTTTTACCTTGTAGCACTCGTATCGCTCATAGGAGGTCCCTCCAGGAGAGTCGGGGAAGATGTAGGGCTGAGGATGTTGGTTGGCCCAGAACTCCTCCTCTCCTGCCTTCAGCATCATGGTGGCCTTCACCATGTCCTTCTCAGTCTTGTTTTCATCAAAGCGAGCCCGCAGTAAGCAGGCATAGAAACGGTACTTGTCTCTATAATGACAAAACAACACTCAGACCATCAGAGACACCGTCAACATGTTTAAAGCAACTACATGACATCAAGCAAGAGAAAAAAAAAAGTGTTAAAATAAAAGCATGTGTATATTTTATACTAACAGAAACATTACATATGAATTTTATCTATAAAAACAGACAATAAGACTTTTCTTAAAACTAAATATCATTAGTGCAAAACATTTTAAAAACAGACACTACAAAAGGAAAACTGAACAATTTTTCTCTTTACTTTTTTCTACAATGAAAATACACACTATTGTTCTTGTAATCAACATAAATAACATCTCAGCTTAAAAGAACAGCCTTTTATCCTCATTAGAAAGACTATGCTGACGTGGGTAACATGGTGATTTGCATTAAACCCTGATACTGATTTTCTGTCCATCTCTTTTCATAATGTGAAGGTCCTGCAGGTTTCTAAAGAAGCACAAAACTCAAATAATAATTTAAATACTGGCTGATTACTAGTGTAAAATGAAATCTGTAATGTGGAGCACGAGTCTGACCAATGGATTGGTGTGGCGTCAGCAGTAATGTGTGTGTTGTATAAGGCTGGGATGGTAAAGAGAGCGGAAAGGCTAACTTTTCAATTTACCAGTCTACGCCCCAGACCTCACCTATGGTAATGAAATCCGAAATCAAATACATGAGGCTGAAACTAGTTTCCTCCATAAGGTGTCTGAGCTCAGCGTAAGAGATTTTGGAGCAGAGTCGCTGCTCCTGTGTGTCAAAAGGAGATGGTCAAAGTCGCTTGGGCATCCAATTAGGATGCTTCCTGGGTGCCTTTGTCCATCTGGAAAGAAACCCCGGGGTGGACTCATCTGATCTAGGAACACGTCGGAGGTACTGGAAAGTATGGGTGTAGGGAAGGACATCTGGAATACACTGCTTAGCCTGCTGACACCACAACCCGACTCCACATAAATAGAAGATGACGGATGGATGGATAAATGTCCAAAATCTTACTGACCAACTGTATGTGTTGATCTTTCACCAATGAACGCTTTTCATTTATTCACATAGACTAGAACTGACACAAATAACGTTACATCCGAGTAACTGAATGAATTATCCTAAATATTAAACATTATGACAACTAACTTTGGAGTATTTTCTACATAAAGTTTAGACTAATGCCTCTGATGATAAAGTAATGTGTTTAATAACCTGCCTGCAGCTGAGCCAAATTACCTCAGTGGGAGCTCAGCTAGAACTTTATTATTAGCCGCCTTTGACGCTAGCTGGCGCCATGTAAATACAAGTAACATATACTGACTCCTGCTCAAAAAATTTAAAATGAAACTATTGCAACTGTGCGATCTATTACGCACACTCCCATCTGAATGACAAGTGGAGAAACAAAGATAACACTTTGGAGGTGGAACTGTCAGACTTGAGGAATGAGTGACCTGGCTTAGCAGGGCTAGCTTCACTATTAGCTTAGCAGGACAGTGAACTTACTGCATGTAAAACACCGATAATCTGCATTTTTCCACAGTCCTACACTAACTAAGAAGACCTTCTTACCTAAATATGCACCACGACTCGAGGTGTCTCAGGGACTTCTTGTAAAGCCGCAGCACTTTCTGCTGGTGAGTGAGATAGGCAGAGGCCATGTTAGCCGTCCCCTGTCACCTTCTCGCCGAGCAGCGCGAAGGACTCTGGGATTTTGTGGCATTTGGAAGCTAAACCCGTAAATATTAAAAAAGCAGCGCGAATATATTACTTTTCTTTTTGGTCACACAGTAAGTGTAAGTTATACAAGTGTAAATTATCTTCACGCGTCGAAATTTTTTCGACATTGTCTAAAATGTTTGGATAAGATGGAAAGAGTAGCCGAAAAACTATCTTTTTCACTAACAGTGATCCGGTCTGTTATAGTTATTACGGTATTGCGGCATTATGGGATTGGTGAGAGCTGCATGTGTAGTTCTTTCTAGGAGAATTTCAACCATGGCACAACACAAATTAATTGGTAAGACGCCCGTGCTTTATCGCCTGTTAAACGCTACCAGAAAGCTAGAAGAGACCGAGTGTCACTGACTGCCGCTGACGGTTATAAAACGGAGCAGCCTGCATGTTTTGTTAGCATGAGAGCTAATAAGTTAGCTCCTTGAAAATGACAACACAGCAGTGACAGACTGAGTGACAGGCTTACAGCTGTGCAGGAATACAGTATACCGGGCACTTTATTTCAGGTTTACAGTAGTTCGGCTGCCATGATGGCAGCTCACAGTAGACTGCAGCTGATCAGCAGTTGGTTCTGTGCTGGCAATGAAGAAGATGTGTAGAAGATATAGCAGAGCCTGAGCTCTGTACTGCTATTTATTAGATTTAACGAAGTCAAACCCTTTACCCCGTCTGTGCAGCTCCTCTGCATACAGCCTGTGGTTGCTCTTCATTAAGCACAACTGTAAGCTGTGTAGGGTTGTAGTCCTAGCTACAAAAAGTTAAAATCAACTGAGATAAAATGATGCAAATCAGTACATCCAGCAGCTCATCTCTGATTTAAATATTAACGTCGACTACAAAATGGAAATGTCTAAAAAGCAGAGCAGTTCTCAGTGCACTTAGATGTCTCCAAGCAATTTAGTAACTTAGCTGACAGAAAATTGTTAATATTTCTGAAAGAATCATCTAGTAATTTCTAAATGAAAGCCCACCTGTGTTTCAAAGTATGTCAAAGAAGTATTTAAAGTATGCGATACCTCGCAATGAGTCACTATAAAGATTACCAATGGACTGAAATAAATTCTTTAAAACTAATAATTGTTATTAAACTCAGTTCATGACTGTTGTAGAATTTAGGTGTTTATTATAGTTTTACATTTTGTAGGCTACAGACAGATAATCTGTTATGTAAATGTTCAGCAGGATATTGAAGCTGTTGTAATTACTTGTTTTGTTATATGACTGTATTTCCAATGTGTTTCTATTGTTTGTAAGTAAAGTATCCATTACTGCTAAATGTGTTCAGTGTTACCGTATAACGTGACCTCAGAGCGTCTCTCAGCACGATGCTGGTACCAAAACTGTGATGCTTTAATTACAAAGATACAATCAGTAACACTCTCTGAGTCAGTACACGTAGATAAATTCTGACCTCTTGCTCTTCAGACATCGGGGTGAATCTGACAGATCCCATGTTCAGAGGACTCTACAGAGGGAAGCAGAAACATGACGGTGAGCTACTGCTTCACTCTTATTTTCACTGTGGGGCTGTTCACATTATGTTTTTCTGAGTCTCACGTTTTCCTGACAGATGACTTCAATGAGATCATTGCCCGAGCTCTCAAAGTAGGAGTTGAAAAGGTATGCTGTGTCCATCACTTTGATGAAGCCTCATGTATTTTAATCATAGCCATGAATTCAGGGATCGCTGCGGTGTTGATTTGTTTTAAAAAAGGTAATCGTGAAATTGTGGGATGATAGAGATTTTTACAGCAACAGTTTGGCTAATAGCTGTTGGAGATGTTTATGAGGTTTAATATCCCGGACAAAACCCTCATTTATTTCATTCCCTGAAATGGGCTAGGATGAGGGAAAGAAGAGACGAACAAGAACAAAAAACGCCTCACCTTTATTTTAAGTACACTCAACATATAAGTCGGTATACTCTATCATGCTGAGCCTCATTATATATGCTAAAGAATTGTGGTGCAAGTAGTCAGGATGCTGATGCAGATATAAAACAATATAAACTCATAGTTACTCTTTTTTGTGTATGTTGGAAATCTGTAATTTGAAAGTTATTTGTTCTCAGTTGTAATGATTGCGTGTTTTATCTGTTGCAGTTTATGATCACAGGGGGGAGCCTTGACGACAGCAGGGAAGCTCTTAAACTAGCTGAGACCAGAGGTAATAATGACAACACGTTTTGTGCAACCAAATGATTCGTGGTCTTAAAGAATCAGCCAAACCTACCTAATGTTTTCCTCCGTGCTGGAGCGTCTCACCTTTAACAAGCGCCCTCCTTTATCACAGATGAGTTCTACTGCACGGTCGGCTGCCATCCCACCCGCTGCGGCGAGTTTGAGCAGAATGGAGAATCCCAGTATTTAACTGGGCTGAGGGAGCTGGCAGCAGCACACAGAGGAAAGGTGGTGGCCATCGGAGAGTGTGGACTGGGTGTGTGTACATGAGCACGTGTATGAATGTACATGACAGAAAGAAGTCTTCATTTACACCTTATTTATTTTTCACTCTGTGGGTTTGTGTTGTTTCTTTTCTCCTCATTTCAGATTTTGACAGGCTGGAATTTTGCCCAAAAGAAACTCAGCTCAAGTAAGTTTGTGTGATTTTCACGAGTTTTGAAAAAAGGCCTTCTAGAAGCAAATCTTGCCACTCGGCGGCCATTTTTTAAGGCCACATTTGGAATTTTAATAGTGACTGCTTAAGTTACCAGTGAAACCTGATAGATGTGCCAAAAAGTCTAAAAGCTTTTTTTCCCCTGAAGATTTCCTTCTAATAAACATGATGGTTCATTTATGACTCCACAGACTTGCAGATTGTTTCCCAGTCTGAAAAGTGAAAGTACCTTTAACCTGCTTTCTTTAGAAGTCTATAAGAAAATGGCCTTTAGCTTAAATGGCCCTCATGGACTTTTGTTTCCTGTGCCTCAATTTGCTCCTTCTGGTGTGTTGCAGATACTTTGAGAAGCAGTTTGACCTGGCGGAGGAGACCAAGCTGCCCATGTTCCTCCACTGCAGGAACTCCCATCAGGAGTTCATCGGTAGGTTTGTGAAGCAGACACCTGATCTGGTTCAGGAATTAGATTTTTATGCAAAACATTTGACTGTTTTTGTTTCCACAGACATCATGAAGAGAAATCGAGACCGATGTGTTGGAGGAGTGGTAAGGATGATATGATGTCTAATATCATAGTACTTACAGAGAAGGATATGCTTTCCACATCCTGGATCCTGGAGATGCGAAAACAACCTCCGTAAAAGTGAATTATTTTGTGACAGGTTACAATACTCAATGTAAACTGAACAGAATAAAGACCTAAAATGTAAAATTATGTGAAGTTAATACTTTTTTTGGGATGAAGTCACAAACAAACCTGATTTCATCCATTAAAACTAATTTGCAAAACATTGTTTACATATTTAAAAAGCCACTGAGTCACTTTATGAATGAATCAGATCAAAATTCTTCTGCGTTATTGCTAATTTGAATTTCAGGTCCACTCGTTTGATGGAACTGCAGAAGACGCTGCTGCTCTCATAGACCTCGACCTCTATATTGGAATAAATGGATGGTGGGATAATCTGAGAAATGTTGTTCGGTTTCCTTGAACTTGACCAGAGTCACACTGAGTCTCACTTCCATATCGTTCAGTTCCTTGAAAACAGAGGCCAATATTGAAGCTATGAAGTCGATCCCCACAGAGAGGCTCATGATAGAAACAGGTGAGTCACAGTCTGTTTATTTTAAAGCTTTTGGCAGAATGTGGCCTGAGTTTAATCACACAGTGAACCTTTATATTAAAGTTCTCTTAAAGCTCTGGAGTCATTTGTTTTATATTCTTGTTGAAGCTGTATCACCAATAAGTGGGACTATATTAGATTAAAATAGGTTTATGCTCACTTTATAGAAATATTTAACTGATATTACAGTTCTTTAAATGCTACATTTGTTATTTATGGATTTCCACCTTCCTGCTCATTTCCAGATGCCCCGTGGTGTGGTGTGAAGAACACTCATGCCGGGTCCAAATATGTTAAAACTACATTTCCCACAAAGAAGAAGTGGGAGGCAGGACACTGCCTGAAGGACCGGAATGAGCCCTGTCATATCATGTAAGTCACTAAAGGGAAAAGCTTAAAAAATCCAATGGATACAATCAGACGTCGCACTGAAGCATGAATATTGTTAAACACAATAAACCTTTAATTTTAAGATTTCACTGTTTGTCTCTTGCAGACAAGTCCTGGAGGTGATGGCAGCGGCGAGGGAGGAGGATCCACTGGAGCTGGGCAACACAATCTACAACAACACTGTCAAAGTCTTCTTCCGCTCAAGCTGATAATAAGTGACATCATCAGACTCACCGATGTGTCATTAATATTCTTTTATGAATCGGTTTGTGCGCCTCAGGACAAACCACTTATACTGTTATATTATTTGTGTTTACAGTCCTCTGTTAATGCAAAATAAACATAATTTTTTTTCATAAGGAACATATCAGTTATTGTGTTTAGAAAAACATAAATGTTAATGAGTTTATTCAAACCACACAAAAAGCTTTGATGTTTGTGATTGTTTAAGTACCCCTACAGTGCTTTTGCTTCAGATCATCAAACAAGTTTTAATATTATACAAAAGTAACCCAAGCAAATGCAGACTTTTCAAATCTTAATTTATTAATATAAAAAGTTATACAAAACCTAATAAACTGGCTGTGCCAACATTTGCAGCAAGAGCTAAAATCAGCCGTTTTCGGTACCTGGCGATGAGTCTTTGGTTAAATGTTCTTTGCAAAGTTATTTTAATTCAGTCGGCTTGTTTTTGAGTCATGCTGAAGTCCATCAAAAGCATGCTCAGAGGTTTGTTTTTTTTAGTCATGCAGAGGTGGACTTGCTGGTGTGTCACTATCATTGTGCTGCTGCATAACTTGAGCACTCTTGAACTTGAAAGAAATTCTGATAGACAACAGAATTTATGATTCTACCAGTTACGGCAAGTCATCCAGGTCCAGAAGCAGCAAAGCAGCCCCAGACCATCACACTACCGCCACCAGTAGCGGTTTTAGATACGGGCGACACGGGCGGTTGCCCGGGGCGGCATCACGGGCATCGGCAAAAAAAAAAATAAAAAATTGCTCATACTCATGCTGCCCCGACACCAGCCAGCGCATATGGGAATGGCATAGGCACCGATCGGTTTCTATCGCCTATTTGCTGGGAGTAAGGGCGCCCTCGTTTGCAAGGTGAGCCTGCTGCTTGCTGCACAGGGAGGAGAGGGCGGGGCGGCGGGGGATTCTGTGGCTGGCTGGAGCAGCATCTAATAACCAACTCGCAAAATAAAACTAAATAAAAACAAAACCACAAACACGATAACACCAGACATTATGATACAGACTTATAATTTGCACCGATGTTTTTTCAAAATTCTATACACAAAAAGTGAGCGCGAGAGCCCTCGGTGCGCCTGCTCGCTGCTGAAGTCAAAGTAAACTTTATTGTCATCTCCGCTACATACAGTCCAGTATATAGAGAGACGAGACGACGAGGCTCCAGTTACAGCAGTGCAAGTAAACAAACAATAAATATAAGAAGAGTAAGAAAATAAATATAGGGGAGACCAGGGATAGATGTAACGTGGGTCAGTTGTAACACTTCCAATTTCTCCAATCAGGGCTAAGTTTCAAATGATGTGATTCATCCTGTGCATGCCCAATTCAGTTCTGCTATCACATGTGAAAAATCAGCACATTTTGTCAAACACAGACAATTTAACACGAAAAAAGTAATTTGTATGCCAAAAAGTAAGTTTTTCTACTTTATTTCAATTTCTAATAGCATTATCTGCTTTGCAGTTAAACTCATCAAACTTAAATTATGTTATTTGTATGTCTATGGGGATATATTCTGTGTAGGTCTTTAGTGCTAATGTTTTAGCCGTTGGCTGTAATGTTTGCTCATGGCTATAGGAGTCTGGGTCAGTTGTAACAGCAACAGTCTGGGTTAGTTGTAACAATAATGCAGATGTTACAACTTACCACACTGTTACTTTAACTTATATTAAACAAGTTGGGGCAACGACATCAGCAGAGAGAGGTTCACTGGTCACCTTTGTATATGCGGTTAATGCCATTGGCAACACAATTCCTCCACTGTTTGTGTTCCCACACATACATTATGCAGACCACTGTGTCAGAGATGGACCAGTAGGAAGTACTGGTAGTGGAAATAAATCAGGATGGATGCAAGAAACAGATTTCCTCAGCTTTCTGAAGCACTTTGCAAACCACACCAAGGTAAGCCATGATAAAAAGTAATGGAATTGCGATGCTGGTGAACAACTACATTTTTTCAGCTTCATTGTTATGTTCAAAAGTTGGTGCAAGAGTTGTAGGTTACAGTGAACACTGAGCCAATGAGGCCAAACTCAAGGAAGACCAACCAAAATTAATGAAATATTCAGTTGCAGAAAATTCCATAATTTGTCTTTTTTGGGGGGTTGGAATATGTTCAATAGCTAGATTTCTGCATTCTGTCACACACACACAGCTACATTAATGGCTCTAAGTGCATTCATGTGTTGAATAAAAAAGATTACGTGTTAATGTTTTGTCAGTACCCTTATTTCATTGTGTTACATTTCACCCCAGGATATGTTACAACTAACCCAGACTATGGGGTTAATTGTAACATTTCACTCTTTGTGTTTGAGACCATACCATGCAATGAGTAATTGTGCTGCAGAGAAAATAGCTGCACTATTTAATAGCAGAGACATGTAAATGCTTTGCATTAAATTTTGAATCCACTACCTTAAAAGAGCTCCAATTTACAGACAGAAATGTCAAAAATGTTACAACTATCCCCGGTCTCCCCTACACTTTAGGACTCGGGGTAAAGGGATCAATAACAATTTAAAATTTATAATTTACAGTTTGATGATTTAAAATCTAACACACGAAAGGGGGGGGCTGCTTCCAAATAGAGCACATTTCATTCATAATGTTGTAAATCCAAGCCTATTATGTATTCATGATTTGAATCCTGGGTTGTGCGAAATCCCAGTAATACACCTTAGACAAAGTGAATCTGTGAACTAAGGTGCAGGTCTATTAGGTTATGTTGTGGCGATCCTCGAGTTGGGGGATTTGTGTTCATACTGGAGTGCACAATTAAAACCAATGTAAGATGGACAAGATAATTTCAAAGCCATCAGGTACTCAGTTTAGAAAAAATAGAAAAGAAGAGGAGGAGAAACGAGCCAAAGATCCAGGTAAGCAGATGTGTCATTGGATAATGGCAGGTCATCCTGAAACAATCAGAATCAGAATACTTTATTAATCCCTAAAGAAATTATGTGGGTTACAGTTGCTCCAAGAAGAAATGGTAAAAATAGTAACAGTAACAGACTAAACTCCAAACAATACATTATGTTACAGATTTTAATATTAATTAGTCATTGTCAATTGTTGATTTGTCCTGTTCTCATTGTATGAAGAATTATGATGGCTGTTTGGTAGCCGTTTGCATACCATGCATACTCTCTCGTGTGTGTGTGTGTGTGTTTTTCTGGTGAATTTGGACAGCCTTCGGCGCGTCGCTGTGACGTAATCGGTCTACAAATGCGGCCTCAGGAGGATGCAGCCCATGAATTTGGACACGACCATTGACTGTAGAAAACATGGACGACGCCACAGCTCCCCAAAAATGAAGCCAAAACGTCTCTATCGCCCCCTGGTGTCTGGCTGCAGTATAGGTCATAAACCCCGCCTCCTCCATGTTAGCGGACGAGACTGGGGACAGACTAAAATAAATTTATTCTCCTTAGATAATTTTTTTCCAAAGATTCTTTCTTTTGTTATCAATAGTTCTCATCATGCTCATTGATATCCAAGGGGTCTCCTTTCCCATAAGTTTGATTCTAATTCCTACCGCGGTGATGTTAAATTGGGGTGAAACGTCATCATAGCAGCTTTGACTGGCAGCTGCAGTCACGGAGAAACTTGCGTATCTCTGTTCGGGAATAGCAGATAGAGCGTAGGCTCTGAGAGGAGGGCCAGCGAATATTTTCCACAACTTTTGGCGATCCTCAAGATGTTTTGAAATCCCAAAGTCTGTGAAATGTTTGTTTAAATCAAATACGATAAGACACAACAAATAATTTAATAAGGTATGCAATGAATCTGAAATCTAAAATACAGTAAACTGAAATATATTTAATATACTTTTATAATGGTATTATTATTATATTAAATGTTATATTTTATTTATGGGTGTCTATACCAGCATACCATCATCTGAAAGCAAAATAACGTCTACATTAAAACATGTGTAACAAACAGTACACAGTAAAAATGACGTGTAATTTTATAGTTTGTAGAAATGTTACGTCAGCTGCCACGCCCACCGACGCCACGACGCGATACGTCGTACCATCCTGGCAACTTCTTTGGTTATTAAAAAAAAGAAGTCCAGTGGCGCTTTCACAGCACTGACAAACGGACATTTAGAGATGCCTTCATACGTTTTGTGACAGCGGACAGCCCCGGGTCTGATGGGGGGCGTGAAGTTTAACGGCTGCCGGCTGTAACACGGAGGGTGGGAGCGTTTTAACCCGGAGAAGCAACAGGAGGTTGAGGTGGACGAACATGGCGGACAGATGCAGGCTTGCAGCTGCCGAATAAGCGTTGGGCAAAGCGAAACTGAAGACGAAGGACGGCTGCCGGGTGACTCGTCACGTATCTCACCGTTACATGGATAGCCGGGTCTCTGCAGGACTATAAAAGCCCTCCACTAAAGCCGTATGGCGTCCACTCAAGCCCGGATAGGCCAGCAGGCCTTGGTGGTGCTGGATGTGGCTCTGCGAGTTCCATGTATTTTTATTATCGACGCCATTTTTAACTCTTACTACGACCCTGGCTCGGGAATGGCCGGGGCGATGGGGAAGGTGTTGGTCAGAGTCATGGGTAAGTATTTTTAACATGAAGGAGCCCATAAGTTTCCCTCAGCAACAACGAGCTAGCCGCGTTAGCCTTGACATTAGTCCGCTGTGTGGAGCTGTGTCACCTGTCAGACCGGCTAAAGCCGATTAAGCGACCAGCAATAACATTTACACAGGGCAGATCCGTCTGACACGCTGCTTAACTGCTTCACCTCGACCCTAATTTACTCTCCTCTGGCGCCAGCAGCTCGCAAGCTAACTAGCTAGCTAACGTCAAGGTGTGTTGTCACAAGTGTGATTTGTGGTGTCGCGGATGGCCTTAGAGGCACCTTGAACACAGATGAATCATATTCAGGTCCTTCTTCTTGACAAAGCTCGCTACTTCTCCTCCTCTAACTGTACTCAGAGAGCTGCTCTCTGGTCTGAGTACCTGTGACGTTATATCAGCGTGTGTTGACCTGGTGTCCCACTTTATGCACATCATTTGTATGCCTTGGCACTTGTCATATTTTCGGACAGGGGAATTACATTCTGGACTAGTGTTGTGTAATTACCAGAGCTGCTACTAACAAAAATCTGTTTCACTTTTTATTTATTGATGGAATAAGTCTGTAGCCTGACTAACTTTGAGTTTCCTCTACACACCGTAATTCATAAAAGCTCGTCGTTTTCATCACTGTGACAGAGTAAAGCTTCTCTGTGTTGAGTCAACAAACAAGTTATGTAACTCAGTTTTCCAGTTTGCAGACCTTTGAGCAGCTCGGGCCGTCTGAAAGTGTTAGCCAAGAGCTCTGGGTTTGGATGGACAGGAAGTGAGATTAGCTGTTGGGTTTGCTTCTGTACCCGTCTTTCTTTATGTTTAGTACAGGAACAGAGACTCCATAGTGCCAGATGTTTGAACTAACATTATATTAAAGCAGTAAGGCTCAGGTTGGTTGAGGTCCTCTACAGTATGTACAGTGAGTTTATCATAGTGTTATCAAATGCACACGTAGCATTACATGGACTGTGAAAGGCATTTCTTTGTTTGTTTGTTTTTGTTATCCGTGGTATTTGTCTGGCCTAATTGTTATGAAAAATCAAGGAGTGTAACAGTTTGTCTAGCTGCTTGTTCAGCCTTTTACTTATCAGGATTACTCAACTCTATGCTGATTATTTTGCTCCAAAATTCATTAATGTGCAGCATCTGGTGTTTTCTCACAAAGACTGATCTGACTACTCACTATAATCAAACAAACTTGGAAGCTACAGCTAGCTGACATTTGAGATTTGTTCAGTTTGCAGTGAGAAATATTTACCTTTCCTGTCTTTCTGACTGCTTCTCCGGTGTGTTCCAGGTGTCCTCATCTCCACTGTGGTGCTGCTGCTTTCTCAGAAAGCCTTGTTTAAGTTCTACACTCTATTCTTTGCTGTCCTCCTTGGCATGACAGCAGTCCTCATAAACTACTACGCCACCTCCCACATGGACTTCTACAATGCCTACTACAAAGCAGCCTTGGGCTTCAGGTTGCTGCCTAGAAACGGGCCGACGCTGTGGCTGGGCATGGCCGCCGTCCAGCTCGTCTTTGGGATTGGCTATGTGTTTTTGCTTAACCTCCAGTCGGTGTTTGCTGCGCTGGTGGTCCTGGACATCATGATTCCTCTGTGGGGGCTGATGATTGAACTTCCTGCAGATGTCAGGCATCTGGTGGCAATGTTCTCGGGCCTGGTGCTGGCTCTCAGTACGGCCGTTTGCCTCGCCACAAGGCTCAAATGGTTCTACTATTCATGCCGGTACGTCTACCTGCTCGTACGGCACATGTACAGGATCTATGGACTCCAGCTGCTGCTGGAAGACACGTGGAAGAGGATCAGGTTCCCTGATGTGCTTCGAGTGTTCTGGCTGACCCGGGTAACAGCCCAGGCACTGATACTGGTTTACGTGGTGCAGGCGGTGGGGAGAGAGAGCGGAGATGCCACAGGTGGAGCTGCAGATGGGAGCTCTGATGCACAGGTAAATGCTTTTACGTAAAAAAAACTTCACTTCCAGGACATGTTTGCTATATGATGGTCACTTTAGTGTCCAGTAGGACTGTAAAGCAAGGTAAGCTAACAAGTTGTTAGCCACAGTGAATTGATATTTGGTTAATGACATTATTAAGTCTTTGACATATCATGTTTACAAAAGTCATATATTTGTTTGGGGAAAGAAGTTTTCCTTTTGCAGCCCCAGGCGCCCCTGTTGGATTTCCATAATTATATCTAAATATTAACTCCTGTGTGTTTAAAAATATCTCCGAAAGCCTAAAATGTATGTAGGTGACCTCTACAGGTTTCCTGTGTACTGTAGCCAAGTAAAGTCCAGCTGGCACATTAGCTCTTTGCAGTGTTTTACAGGTATATTATGCTGGTATTTGTGTGTGTGTGTGTGTGTATACACAGAAATTTCAATGTGAAATATGCTTTTAATAATTTATAAACAGTGTCTGATGTCTGAAGAGCAGTTAAAAATGATGCACACTACATAACAAGGTCATAATTCTTTAACAACCTCATTTCTACTGAAGATGCTTCTTCATGTTCTGTGCTGCTGTTAATAATAAAGTCTCACCTAAAAAGACTGCAGAGTCTGAACTGAAGCTAAAAGGGATTATGAGTAAAGGTGACGCGTGTACCTGTGTGACTGCACCGTTTTCAGGGTTACCTGCTGAGCTGGGATGTGTTCTGGGATCTCACGAGTAACCTGATCATCTCCGGCTGCGACTCCACGCTCACTGTGCTGGGGATGAGTGCCGTTATCTCCTCTGTTGCACATTACCTGGGCCTCAGCATCCTGGCTTTCATAGGTATGACTGAGATTGTTAGTTGGAGTGGTAGCAGGGGTAAAAGCCTTCCTGATTTGCCCTTCACGTAATTGTTTGGATGCTCCTGGAGTTGAGTACTTTCTCATTTTGAACTTTCAGGTTCGACTGAGGAGGAGGACAAGCGGTTAGGCTTCGTGGCTCCTGTCCTGTTTTTCATCCTGGCTCTTCAGACCGGCCTCAGCAGCCTGGATCCTGAGGAACGCCTGGTACGTCTCGGATTCGTGCTTCCAGTTTACGCCGTCGAAGCAGCCGGCAAACTGCTTTTCTCTCATTTTTCTGTTGTTGTTTTAGCCACTTTGTGACTTGTTATGTTGCCCTCTAAACTACCAAAACATGTTTAATGATTTATACTATAAATGACATTTGCCACAGTAGCAGAGTTCACTGTTCTTCTTGTCATCCTGTATTCCCGTGTTTATAACGGAATAACTTCGTACACGTAACTGAGAGTCTTCGTTTTGATCTACAGGTCCGCCTAAGCCGGAACATGTGTCTTCTGCTGACCGCCATCCTGCACTTCATTCACGGCATGACTGACCCCGTCCTCATGTCCCTCAGCGCTTCCCATGTCTCCTCTTTTCGGCGGCATTTCCCTGTCCTGCTGGTGTCCCTGGCGCTCTTTGTACTCCCCGTGGTGCTCAGCTACGCCCTCTGGCATCACTACGTCCTCAACACATGGCTCTTTGCTGTCACCGCCTTCTGTGTTGAGCTCTGCCTCAAGGTGAGCGCAAACAAATGATCTTTGACTGGAATTGATGACGTCCAACGTCTCCCAAAGTTTTCACAGTCTGTGAGATTTTTGTGCGTTATGTTAGTCAAGAGATCCAGAGTAAGCAAACTTGTGACTTAAATAATCAAATGTGTAACAATAATGACCTGATTGATGTGCATATAAGAGCATGATTTAGCCCTGCAAAGGAGTCAGTAAGGATTCTGTTGTCTGTTTGTCAACGTGGAATTGAGTGGAGACTGATAGTATTCTGCTTATTGAGTTTATAGTCTGTGCCTACAGTTAATTAGTATTTATGTTCAATTACACTTATGGCTTCCAGCATTTATGAAAACAAGAAATAATCAGGATTTCTTTTCAGTTATGTTCTTGCTTTGTGTTTTGTGCTAAATCCAGCGCACCACTTTCCTTTGCAGCACCTCTCTAAAAACCCCAAACTCACTCCTCGACAGGCGAGGGGAGAGAACTGATTGAGAGAGGTGGACAAGGAACCACAAATACTGTTTGTAAATTCTTAAGTGTTGTGAGTTTGCATATAAAGTACTTGTAATTTTTTGTTTCTACTGCTTAGAGACAAATGTAACTATAAGAACATGGAACCAGGCTCCTACATTAGATATTCTGGGCATGCTCACTTGACTAAAATTAGCCTGGGGACCCGCTGAGGAATGGCGAGTTTGTGGGTGTCGAATCGAAACTGTTCTGAAGGAGAGCGGCGACACAGTTTTAGACTGTTTACTTCAAGCTTAGGGTCCAAAAACATTCCAGCTGTCACCAGAGGTCAGCTTCAGCTCCGTGTCACATATACAGAGGATGTATGGCTGTGGTATTTTTACGTTTATGAACGTTCATTATTCAGGTAGTAAACTTTAAAGAACAACAATTTAAAGGAGAGTTTATCAAACTTCCCGTTGGCGTGCTCGCTCCTTGTCAGAAGCTGAAACCGTTCACTCGTCTGCTTTGCTCTCTGCAGATTAAATTCACCTCACGTTTCTGCTTCCTGCTCTCCAGGTGGTTGTGTCTTTGACCGTCTACGGCCTCTTCATGGCTGACGGATTCTCCAATGTCCTGTGGGAGAAGCTGGATGACTACGTCTACTACGTGCGCTCCACGGGCAACATCATCGAGTTCCTGTTCGGCGTCATCATGTTTGGAAACGGCGCCTACACCATGATGTTCGAGTCGGGCAGCAAGATCCGCGCCTGCATGATGTGCCTGCACGCTTACTTTAACATCTACCTGCAGGCCAAGAATGGCTGGAAAACATTCATCAACCGCCGCACTGCTGTCAAGAAGATCAACTCCCTGCCGGAGGTGCGCGGGGACCAGCTGAGGAACATCGAGGACGTGTGCGCCATCTGTTATCAGGAGTTCGCCACCTCAGCCCGCCTCACGCCCTGCCACCACTACTTCCATGCACTGTGCCTGAGGAAGTGGCTCTACATCCAGGACACGTGCCCCATGTGCCACCAGAGAGTTTACGTTGAGGAGGAGAGCAGAGACAGAGCTGCCTTTTCAAATAACAACGGGGGCTACGCAGCGCCGCAGGACGCCGCCGCTGCTGCGGGCCCACCGGCACCGGGGGACAATCAGCAAGGACAGCCGGCAGCAGAGCTACAGGCCAATGGAGCGGCAGTCGGTGCGCAGGCCGCGGGAGGAGCGGCGGCGCTCGACCACGACCTGCTGGAGGACAATGACAGCATAGAGTATGACGAAGATGAGTGGGGGACTCAGAACGGCAGCGCGCTGATAGAAGAAGACTATATCAATGATGATACAGATTCCACAGAGGACTGACGACAGAAGAGCTATAGATAAATAAACATATATCTTTATTATATTTAAGTTAAGAAATGATAAAGGACATCTTAAGCATCTTAATTTGCTCTTGAAAAATGTCAGGGATGTCTTTCTCTTGTTAGTTTCTTTACGTTTTTGAGTTTTACTCTACAAGGGCTCGTGGAAAGAGTAACTGCTGCTCTCGTTCTGTGTGTATGCGTGCGCGCGTGTGTGTGTGCATGTTGAAGCTGTATGACGTAGACCAAAAAACTCCCAACTGCTCTTTTTATTTGACAGTATCTCCGGAGTATCAAGATCCTGATAGAAATCTTGCTATGTGGGCACAGCTGTCTTTGCACCGTTTATTTCCTGATGCCAATCAGAACGTTTATAATAAAAATAAATATCAGACTATCTGCAGCCGCAGATTCTGCCCTGTTGGAGATGGCGGTAGAAATGCTTTGTTCCAAATGGAGAAAAGAAACAAAGCTGCACATTGTTTTCTTTCTTTAGACTTTGTCACTTATGAGCATAAAAACCGTAAACTTACCTGGTTTGAAATTTAGCTGAGCTCCTCCTTCAGGATCCTTGTTTTGTGCACCTCTGCAAAGCTTTCAGATTGTCTGCTGTTTTTTTTCCATTGCTCTGTGGTCTCTCCTGTTCTGACCACTCTGGATTGCCTGTTGTATTTCCTCCAATTTGTCAAAACCGTGACTTAAATTTCATTTTAAGGAAGAGAGGGGAGGGCTGAGCTGGAGGCTTTTACGCTACAACCCTCACCCTGTGGCCATGACCAAAACAGGAAGGTCAAGAATACACGCGGCTCACTTACATTTGTAATGAGTAGGCTGGCTGGGCTTAGCCTTATGTGTGATTCGTGTTTAATGCAGATGCATGCACCTCACTTACGATACGAAGCTCGGAGTAGAGCCGCTGCTCGTTCATCTCAGGCCGAGCCAGCTGAGGCGGTTCAGGCGTCTGGTCAGAATGGCTCCTGGACTCCTCCCTTCAGAGGTTTTCCTGACACGCCCGGGTGCGAGGACACGTTACAGCAGACCTATAAACAGAATTGTAAAGTGCTTCTGGTGAGCAGGATATCTGCTTAGCCTGCTCCTACCACAACCCTCCTTCAGATAATGGTTGGACTGATGTCATGGAAAAAGTCAGAGAGGCTAATCTGGCTAGTAGGGTGGGCGGTGGATGATGACGTTTTAGTGTAGGTGGTTTGTGCCACGCACTCTCACGGCATTACAGTAGAGCTTTGCATAGACAGTTTGACCTTGGTGGACAAATCCACCACCACCACCAATCCGTAGTCCAAAACAATGAGTCTACTTGATCTGATGTGCTGCCTTCAGAGATCTCATCCACACTGATGATTCTTAGCGTGAAAGTTGTGTCTGTTTGAAAATGGAGTTCTCTCTGCACGAGTTAAAGGTTCGTAGGTTCCTGGTTAAAATGGAGAAACTGTAAAAGATCTGAAAGTACAAACCATGCTGAGTGGTTCAGAGGTGCACGAGGGGGTGAGGCTGAAGGGGGGAGCCTGGTGAAATGCAAGTTATGGTGAGAGTCTCAGAACCTAAATGCACTTAATATGCAGCCCTGACTTGTGTGTGTAAAGGTGAGCGTGGTCGTTTGTGTGCCTGCCGACTTGTAATGTGATAAGACGGTGTCTTAATAATTCGGTTCATGTTCCCTCGTGGTGTGCTGCAGGGAAAAATGCTGGAGTGTTTATTAACCACACAACTGAGGAGCAATTTGAACAGATTTGGAGCTCTAGTCATTCTGCAGGATTTGAGTTTTTAGAAAAGCTGTGAGCACAAACTCTGAAAACTCTGTCACGACTGATTCAGCTGTTTTTATTTGAACAGACGATTGATCCCAATCAAAGTTACCATCTTTCACCTCAGTGACGTTAAACGTGTTTGATTAGTTTCCTGTGTGTTTAAATCACATCTCAAATTTGCAGATTGATCACAGCTCAGGTTTGTGGTAAACTCACTCAGCTTTTGTTGGTTTTTGTCCTTTAAATGCAAACCGAGTATTTGTGAATGAAGCAGGAGAGCGAAGCAGTTTCCTATCAGCTTTGCGCCCACTAGAGAAAACTGAGAGGTGTCTCTTTTTTTTTTTTTTTTTTTTTTTTTTTTAAAAGGTGACATCCTACTGTAATCACTGATATACCTCTGTCATTACTTACTACTGGTCTCTTGTGTGACCTTGCTTACATTTGTGTACGTTATTGTACATATAATGAAACAAACACGTGCACACTTTCCCCTTGATGCTACTTTCTACATCATTCTTTTAAGAAATCAGTATTGATTTTGGCTAAAAGCTTGTCTCAGACCCGGGAGCGGTTAATAAGAGTGTGAAGGTGCGGTGGAAAGCACATCTGAAGAGCTATAGTCCAAAAATGTATTTGGTGAAATGATTGCTATGTTCAGTAACGGTCATAAAATACAGCATGAGGAGGTGCCAGTTGTTTTGCATTTCTTAAAGGAAAGGTCCATCAGTTAGTTTTAGTTGTTTTAAAAGAGCTGGATGGAATTTCTGTTCCCACACTGGTGGTTTCATCATTCACTAAATGCATATTTTCTTTCTAATCACTGGTATAGACAGATTTCTTGTTGTGTCTGAGCTATGAGGACGGCACTTTTTTAAAGGCTAAAACTGTGTTAGTAGCCACAGGCTGGAAGAAAGAAACTGGAAAAAATCCAGGTGTGCAACCTCTGAAGGCAGTGTGTGTGATCATGTTGTTAAAAATTTGTGTTTAAAAGAATAAAAAGGTTTTATTTTCCTGACGTTTATACCTGCTGATCTAAAATTTTAAACTACTGGTCCAAAACGAAGCCCCGGCTGACACAGCTCCCTCAGCGACTACAGAGATCTTTAATGTGAAACTGTATTGAAACTGGCTTTCAAGCACAACTCCACAAGTATTATGATGTGTAGACTTCCACAGCCCGAACGTTTTAAAGGGTTTGACTACAAACTTGTGCTCTGTGCTGTTGTTTAAAAAAAAAAAAAGCTGCAAGGAATCCATTTAATTCTTGCTCGATAAGAGGATATATGAGGAAGTGTTGGGTCTAATTTGATTAGAAAGCTGTGCTTTTTTGTTTCAGTAATGAAGGACTTTGATTATTAGTTTGATTGTTCTGAAAGCTTTTTAAAAGGTAAAAGCTGTTCATTTTGCCTTTTGTTTTAAAAAAGAGATTTATGTAAATAAAATCATCTTTGATATTGCATCTGGACTGATGACGCCTTTAAATGACTTCTTCATAAACACATCGGAGCATAATCTTCATTAAATAAAGGACTGTAGAAGTTTGGGTGCAGAGGAGTGTGCCCATTTTAGTGTGTAGAAATGCAGTTGGGTCATTGAACCACAAGGTGATGCTGTTATACTACTTGTTCTGAGAACATTTTTCTTACACAAAATATGAAGAGCTTCAAGTGTGAGACCACGCAGTTTGGTGGGGTCACAATATGAACCACCAACGTTCCAAGCTGTAGATAATTTTTTGTTTCCAGTCACTGAGCAACAGCCACCCCAAAAGCTACTATTGGCAGCGGTGGGATTCGAACCCACGCCCCCGAAGAGACTGGAGCCTTAATCCAGCGCCTTAGACCGCTCGGCCACGCTACCGGTATGGAAACGAAAACATGAGCGGCAGCAGTAACATGAAAGTTATTCATGGATCAATAATTCTTCTACTTTCAGCTGCTCCTTTAGGATAACGTCTAGGTGGCCCTCCTTTTGTGGCCACCACCTCCAAACCCTGCATCATACACGGCTCACTACCATCCTGTAAACATGCTTGTGCACTGTCATTGCTTTGGCTGATCCTGTCCAGGTTCTCTTCTAACGTCGTCTGCAAACATCGCAATCCGCGGAGAGTACCTTCACCTGTCCCCTTCCTTGATATTTTCGCTGAAAATAACTTAGAAACACTTCTGGCTGCTGAACAAGTTTTAATATTGCTACAAAAAAAAGTTTGACCGGAAGCCATTCTTTTATTTTGAAAACCACCAGCGGAAGTGTAACTGCGGCTGACTTGTTCGCCTTTTAGCTTGAACTTCATGTGCCAAACTCCTGACCACCGAGTCCTAAAAGATCATGAGACTGCTGGCTCGGCAGACAGCGGGGAAAGAGGACATGTACGGCCGCTTGAAATTTAACCCAAGTTTTACAGAAACTGCTCTTAAAAGCACATTTTATCGCCATTAAACGCGAATCTAGCGACAAGGACCGACGGACGGCCAACTTCTAACCGAGCGACGTGAAAGCGAAGCGAAGGAGGACCCTTTAGAGAAGTACTTTGTATCTTATAGACAGGAGGAGTCGCTCTTTTTGGCACCATGCTTAGGATTTGCCTGCAGAGAGCTTTCCGCCCGGCTCTCCATAAGTTACCGAAGGCGGCGGGGACTGCGCGGCACGCTCCGAGCTGCTGGATGGGAACACACGGGAGAAACGAGCCGCTGGAGCCTCTCAACTCCCCCACCAGGGCCAAAGAGTTTATTTACCGCCTTCACCCCAAGGAGAGGACGTGTTTACTGCAGGAGCTGCAGATCTTCGAGTCCAAAGCACTCGCACAAGGTAAAGACACGAGCAGCGTGGGTTAAAGGTGGCACTTTGAATGAGAGGTCAAAGGTTGTCGGTGCAGGCAAGCCCACATTTCCCTCCTGCAGTGTAGACCAGCACTGACACGCTTCTGTACCTCCTCAGGTGCAAACCCAGGTGTAAAACACTGTTAGATGTTCGGTCAGGGGCTGATTGATTGCACGATGGGCGGGCTCTTCCTCTGTTTGAACGGTCCTGGTCATTGGGTGGAGTCTTTGACAGCTGACCCTTAAAGGCACACGCGGATTCACGGTTTCAATACGGTTCAATACACCAGGTGTTGCTAATTAGACGCCTAATTGACGTTTAAAGGTGTCATTAGGAAAAAAGAAACAGTAGTAGTGACACCAGGTGGTCGCTGTGGGAAGTGCAGCAGTGTGCCAGCATCCATAGCTACTGAGCTCTGTTGGGCTTTGATGGTTTAAAGGTGGTTAAGACTCGAGGCTGTTACATACACACGTTGTATGTTATTGTGGCAGTTTGAGTCTGTGATTGACATCATCAGGGTGTGACGAGACCTGCCAGCTCTGTCCCAGTCTGGGTCAGCTGTTTGAGGCAGATAAAGACCGTCATTTCAGGTCTTCACCTCCAGCCGCTCAGTCATTTCTAACTGAAATACTGTAAAATAAACAGCCGCTCATTACCAGCCCCCTCTGTGAGCTCTACAGTCAGCCTCACTCATACCTCTCCATCCAGGATCTCAGCCAGGCTTTCTGCCTCTTCAGCACAAATGGCTTTACATATAAACAGTACGAGCTGCTGGTTGTCTTCCCTGTTTGTTTTGGTACAAAGACATGTTCTGTCTTTCAGTGTGTTGTCTGGTGCATTGGCTCAGTCACACAGCTTATTTTCTTTGTCGCCTGCCAGACTGTGCAGGTTGCTGGAAATCTCCTCACTGGCTGGTCTGTCCAGGCTTTGGAGCCACATTCAGCTTGGAGAAACCTTGAAGACAAGCGAGCAAAAACCCCTGGTTTGGGTGCTCGAGCCAGATGTTGACTGTGTTGAGCCAGCACAGAAAGTGGGATTATATCCAAGTCTAAATTATGAGGAATAAAACCTTTTAAAGACTCTGTAGACCTGTGATATTTAAGTTTTAACAGAGCCCAATAACAGAGGAGTTGTTTTTTGTGTGGTTTTATTTCTGTTTTATGATGATATGAAAGTGTTTTCTATTTTATATTCTCAGGATTAAAAAACGAACCTTTGTAAAGCAATTTAAAGGCCCACATAAATGCTTAAATAACAGCAATATTGATAATAATCCAGGGAAACTGCCAGAATCTTTAAAAGAAAAAAAAAAGCACATTTTTTATGATGTCGCTCTTCCGCCGTCGTGTGTTTTGGATATTTTCCCACCAATGCTGTGTGCAGAAAATGACTCTTTACAAGGACTCAGAAACATGAAGCGCAGAGACTCCGACTTACATTAGACTGTTTCCTGATGTGATGGAGGATGTTGCTGATCTCATTACCACACTTGGAATAATACGTTTAAAGGAAACTATAACATGAACTATAAGGTCCGTCACATCCGGTCTGCCTGTATTTTCTCTTCCTGCTGGAGAGATGATCCCCTGTAGCTCCTGCCTGTATTAAGACTTAATGTATCTGAAGTCAAATTATTCCTCAGCAAACTGAGGACGGAAATAATGCAAAGTGAATTATGCTAACCTTAAACTCACTTTGATCCTTTGTCTGTAGCTCACACTCTTTACTTAAGCTCAAATTCCAAGCCAAAAGCCTCAAAGGAAGCCGATTTTATCACAGCGGTGTTCAGAGTTCGCCTGTGGGTTTAAAGAGACCTGTGATTGAAGGTTTGAGACAAATCGGCTGGTTGTGCCATTAAAAAACTTTTAAACGCTGTGTGCTGCTTCTCAGTCATGGTGATGGTTTGTTTTCATGAACGGTGGGATGATGTGTCGGACGGTTCGATGTAAGAAGGAAGCACTGAAGTGCCTTTGCTTCAGAGCAGCCATGCAGATGCTTTCTTGCCGCTTCACTCAGTTGGAAACTTTCCAAAGTAAAACTGACGATTTAATTGAATCCATCATCGTGTGATTGGTGACCGTGTCCTGTTCCCTCAGCATTTGGGACATTCATGCACATTTGGCTTGTTCTGAGGTGCTTAGTTTATGTGTCGCTGTTAGCAGCGAAGCCAGTGAGTTCAGTTCCTGACCACGGGTCAGTATGTGATGAGTGGGGACGTGTTCAGGATTTGTCAGGTGACGCTGGGCTGCCCTATGAGGAACCATTTACACAATCAGCCTTTTACTGAATAGTTACTGGCATGTGAACGCCTCATTCATAAGCTTGCAGTGTGTGTGAGTTGACGTGTCTCCCAGTGTCAGGTTGTACATTTGTTGGGTGTGGACAGCCGGGCGTGAGTGCACATGTGTGTTGTTCTGCGTTTGACTCACAGGGTATTTACTGTTTGCTTGAAAGCAAATAAAGCGTCTCCACGTGAACGAAACCAAAACCACGGTGACTCATCGGAGCACCAAAATAGTAAAATCAGCTGCCCAGTCAGGAAATGTGAGTAATCCCCTCGAGTGTCTGGAAGCACTCTGTAGAAGCCATGGAGATGCAAATATGGCATTCACTGAACAATACACCGGACCTGCAGCGCTCAGTGTGTGGTCAGTGTGTGGTTAGTGCCCCGAATACCTCGTGGTGCGTTCACGACCTTCCTCCATTCAGCACTACCTGTTCTCCCTCATTCTTATTCGTACAGTCAGATGATGCTGAAATGGTGAAATCTCGACTCACTGAGAAGACATTAAAGGAAACTGCGATGGCTTCAGACCAGCTCCGCATCACTTTGTTGTGCAACACGTTGCTCGTTAGTCGTGTGCACCGAGGCTGCTGTGTGGGATGATGTGGAAGCTGATTTCCTTTTTCAGGAAACTGCTTTCTTTTTCTGCTTGTTCATTTTTATTTGCCCACCACTCAAGACGATTTTATTCGATTTAGGAATATACTTGAAGCCTGACGTTTGAAAAAGAATTACAGCTTTGTTGTTTTGAGCAGAACAATGCAGAGTTTTAAATATCCCAGAGTTTCCTGTCAGCCTATGTAATAAGCTAATACTCATTAGAGAGACTGCTGTATCAGGTGTTTTATGCAGGCGTGTGTCTTCTTCCTGCGCTGCATGGGTGTGGAGAGCTTCGAAAAGTTGGCAGACAGTATTTATTAGCTAAAAATCTCTCACCGATGTCAACAGGTTTCCTATTACAGAAACGCTGAGCAGCAGCATGAGAAGTTAACAAATGTGTGGGTGGTAATTTTCTGCGGAGCAATTTTAAACTCTTGTTGATTTTTAGCGGTGCACCAATCTGGATGTGATCTGGTCTGACTGTTAGTATTTAAAGCAGGGGTGGGGAACTCCAGGCCTCGAGGGCCGGGGTCCTGCAGGTTTTAGATATCACCCTGGGTGAGCACACATGAATCAAATGATTAGTTCATTACCAGGCCTCATGTTGAGGAGGTCATTTAGCCATTTAAATCAGCTGTGTTGGATTAGGACACATCTAAAACCTGCAGGACCCCGGCCCTCGAGGCCTGGAGTTCCCCAGCCCTGCTATAAAAGTGGATGGGTGGATGGAGGTATCACACGCTGCGCAGCTTCTCTCTTTCAGCAATGCTTTGGCTCCTCTCTCACTCTGACTCTTTCACTTTCACTCATTACCTTCAGTCAGAGAAACTTTATACGAGGTAGAAGCCACAAGGACGATGGTTCAGTTCAGGGAGGATTTTATTAAATTTAGAGTAACCTTATGTGTTGCCATCAGCTTGGTTAATATTATTTATCTTAAGCTGTCTGCTCTCAGCTTCACTCCATGTTTCAGGGCATGTAACACAAAGGAGGAACTAGCGTGACTGTAAATAACCGCAGGATGCAGCAACCCAGTGACTCAGTAATGAAATGACAGGCTTAATAAATTAGGACCAGTGAGGTCGTGACACGGTCTGTCTACAGCTGATGAGAATGATTCCTCCTCCAGTATTGGTCAGATTTTAGTCAAACTGGCACACAGTGGACTTTAACTCTCTGCAGCCGACCAATGAGAACAAAACTTTGCCTTTCTGCACTTCACACATTACATTACTATAACCTGTGAACTGTAATGGAGGGTGAGGAGGGGTGGGTGATCGCAGCCTCAGAATGATATCACAGTGTTTTAGGGACATTTCGATGAAGATTATTTATGATGATATAGAAAAAACCCCAAACTTTTATGGATGCTTACAGGCAGCAGCATTTGTAAGTGTTAGTGAATGAAGGATGTGTTCCTCTTTCTAAAAATGAGCTGCTGTCACTGATGACACACTATCGAACTCCAAGTGTGAATCTATTGAAACACAGTGCCAGCAGCAGCGTTATAGTGCAGTATATCCAGTATAAGTACATACCAGTACAGCAGCAGCCTGGGTGGGAAATGTAAGCAAAAGTCTAAAAAAACTGTTTAACAATAGCTAACGTAACTTATCCTTAAACTCTTTTAGATCACTACAGTATTCTCACGTACGATAACTGAAACATATTTTCTGCCTGGATGTTGTTTCATAGATCGAGCTTTTCAACCAGCTGCTTTTCCACCACACGTCACTGATTTCCACCCACTGTTTGCTCTTTCTGTCACACAGCCCAAATAGTGGAGTTTGGTGGAGTCGTCACCAGCTGCTTGTATCTCCTCCTTCGTAGCCTCGTTGTTTTCAGAGAGGTGTTTTTGCTACTTTGTTGCTTCCACCTTCACAGGAACAGTTTTGTGTGTTTGTTGAAGTAACATCAGAGGCTGACGCGCAGCTCTCGCTCTCAGACATGCTTGGCTTTGTTTCGTTGTTGTGCACCAGGAAATGTAAACAAATGGTGTTACTATAGCAACGGCAGTGCGATATGACACTTTTATATTACGTAAAGATGCGTCACAACCAGGACTGTGGGCTGGACGAGCTACAACATTACTGATGTTTGGGTTTATTTAACCAGGAAGTTATTCTTCAGAATTACTGAAGTCTTCTTTTTTTAAGCATTTTTTAACAGAATAAAAACAATATGAGCCAACATTTTTACAGGGTACACTAATATATTGACTGAACACTGATAAGTGCTCGCTTGCTTTAGGCTGAATAACAGGATCTGATAAGAGTCCATTTCTGTCCACTAATTGCTGATTATTGTAGGTTAGATCATTCCAGCTGATTTGTGGAAATGGTTATTAAAAACATAGAAGAAGAAGAAGAAGAAGAAGAGAACAGCACCATGAACTCTGGTGGTTGTGTGGTGAGTTCTCACTGAAATAGGCTGTAAATGGCCTGGCCTGTATTTATATAGCGCTTTCTAGTCCCTAAGGACCCCAAAGTGCTTTACATATCCAGTCATTCACCCATTCACCCATTCACACACACTGGTGATGGCAAGCTACGTTGCAGCCACAGCCACCCTGGGGCGCACTGACAGAGGCGAGGCTGCCGGACACTGGCGCCACCGGGCCCCGTGACCACCACCAGTAGGGAACGGGTGAAGTGTCTTGCCCAAGGACACAACGACCGAGACTGTCCGAGCCGGGGCTCGAACCGGTAACCTTCCGATTACAAGGCGAACTCCCAACTCTTGAGCCACGATCGCTCAAGTGAACACCCTGGTGCGTCTCTGTCTTCCTCTCTCTCCGTCTCGTTACCAACAGCTCAGCATTAATAGTAAATTACATTTAATTAACCCCCCGCCCTGTCTCAGTTGAAGCTGCTGGAGTTGCAGGCAGAAGAATGGAAAGCACACACTGACAGATGTTAACAGATGACGTTTATTTGTTGTCTCAGAACAGTTTTACATCCCCCAAAGGCTCACAGGTGGAGTTGTGAGTGACACATGCAGTTTATACAGAGCTGAATGTTATGGGTACTATTTTAATATTGATGTTTATGATGTTTATTTCAAAAACTGGTTTGCTGTGAAAGCACTGCCCGACTCCACCGTCGTCTGTTCAGCTGCTGCTTAGGTTTTCATATCATTTCATATTGGATAACCTATAAACCGGTACCATTATTTCTATGCTGGGCTGATATTTACACACAAGTACCGGTCAGGCTCTTGTAGGGGGGAGTGGACGCGGTTTCTAATTCTTTAACTATTTTTTTCTTTTTTTTTAAGCACCCAGAAAGTTTTAAAGGTCACTATTTAAATGTCTTTTTGTCCCATTAGATGAGTGAATGTCAGCCTCGCAGCAGAGCGCTTTGAGCGCCTCTTGGGAGAGTTTGACCCAAACAGTTAATCTCCTTTCAGAATTAGAAGGATCACCACAGTTCAGTTTAGTAGAAGCTCCTTTCTTCATAGACTCCCTAATGCTTAAACTGCTATTGAACTTCTTTTTAAGTGCAGTGCTTTCTTTTTAGTTGTAAAATTAGAAGCAGGTAATCCTGTTATTGTAGCTCTTCCCACTGTTTCTACCTGAAAAGCCTTGAATATGAAAGTGTTCTGAGTTTCTTACAACAAATGGAAAAAAGTTGCAGTAAAAGTAAGTTAGTAAAAGTATGTCAGGTTTCAGATGACTGGCTAACGTGTGTTTTTAAGTGCGATAGTGAAGTCGGGCACCGAAGCAGCATCTCTTTCTTCTGCACCATCTTCCATATTAATTAGACAGCCGGTTTGGCCCCAAACGTCTTTACTAATAAGCGACTGTCTGCAGCTCAGACCCCCACCCTTTCCCCCGCGCCCATTACTTTTCCAGCTAATGAGCTAAATGCCATCGAGGAACAGCGAGAAACTCTGAAACATTTTCTCTGAGCTCGTCTCCAGGCTTCTTAACACATTACATCTTCTTTTAGCGAACGCTGTTAATGCAGGAGGCGCGCTCTGAGTGTAATCTGATGGTCTGCAGATTGTTGGCTTGTCACAAAGGTTTTGAGTTGTCATAAACCAGCGAAGCTTCACATCTGTATTTCATATTGTGCTGTGTTGTGGCATCATGGGCTCCTGATATTATCGTAAATCATTGCACTTCATATCCATCAGTTAGTGTTAGTGTGTGTTTTCCCACATTGGGTGAAATCCTCTTGTTTTTCCAAGCCAACAAAGACTCATATTCAGGTGCAGCCAACCTGTGGTGTATACTGCAGCCCAAGGACTCACCATAAGTCTAATTAAGACTCAGTTCAATTCAATTTTATTTATATAGCGCCGAATCACAACAACAGTCGCCTCAAGGCGCTTTATATTGTACAGTAGATCGTACAATAATACATACAGAGAAAAACCCAACAATCATATGACCCCCTATGAGCAAGCACTTTGGCGACAGTGGGAAGGAAAAACTCCTTTAACAGGAAGAAACCTCCGCAGAACCAGGCTCAGGGAGGGCGGGCCATCTGCTGCGAGCGGTTGGGGTGAGAGAAGGAAGACAGGATAAAGACATGCTGTGGAAGAGAGACAGAGATTAATAACAGATATGATTCGATGCAGAGGTCTGTTAACACATAGTGAGTGAGAAAGGTGACTGGAAAGGAAAAACTCAATGCATCATGGGAATCCCCGGCAGCCTGCGTCTATTGCAGCATAACTAAGGGAGGATTCAGGGTCACCTGGATGTTGATCTTGTAGGATCATAAGGTTTTGATAGCCGGACTCTTGTAAACCTGTCCCTCTTCTGTCACCTGAAATACTGAGCTAATGTTGTTCAGCCCAGAGTCAAACAACTGGTCAGAAGTCCCAGAGGCATGGACTGCCATCCGAACTGGACGAGACCTGGTGCACTAAGTAACCCTCCATCTGCAAGGCTACAAACCACAAGCTCGCTCTGCTGTTTCAGGAAGCCTGAACACAGACAGGCCTCAAAGATGAAACGTTGAAGCCGTGTAAGCACAGACTGCAGTTTAAACTGTAACAACTAGTGATGAGGAACCCACTCGAGAGGGGAAAAAAAGGAACATTGAATACCTAAACCTAAAATGATGATCTCAGTTATGTTAATGCCAAACCTGAATCTTCAGGATCCTTGGATGAGTAAAGCTAACGTTACTGCTACATTACTACGGGTGTTTCCACACTGCTGGCCTGTTTAGTTTTAGTCTTGACCTCTGGCTCATTTGGTGCGGTTGTAATGAGTGACTGTAATCACAGTCTGCTTTGGACCAAAACAGCCGCACAGAGACCGTCTCCTCCAAATCCATCGAAAAAGCAGTCCAGCTGAACCAAAGGTCATTTTTCGACAGCGTTGGGTCCTGGAGCCTCGAGCTCTAAGCAGTGAGTTGTTGTGAGCTGTGGAATTGCATCCATCCCACTGGGATTATTATTGTGTAGCAGACTCTCTGACCAATCGGTCAAAACAAACAGTGACATGTGCAACAACGCCGGACTGGCAGCCGGTGAGAGTTCCCATCCAGGAGCCAACAAAATAAATGGAAGTTGCGCTGCAAACTCAATTTGCAGCATTAAATATGTCATCACACTTAATAAGGACATTTAGAGATTTGTAAGCAGTAACAACTAATGTGACTAATGTGCTCTGGTAACTCAGTTTATTTTTGGTGAACTAAATTAGATACTGATGCTTTCTGAGGACACCTCATCACATGGTACCAGTCTGATAGAAACGTGGGCTGGGAGCGCTGTTATTTGACAGAAGTATCAAATATAATATGATGCATGCAAAGATGTGTTTTCACACTTTTCATTAGTTTAGTTTAACATAAAAATGAAGCTGTTAGGAGACCATGAATAATGAGGCATAAATTAGTAATGTGGATATGCTGCTCCTGCTAAGCTGTAATTAAACTCTCCATTACTGATGGAAATGATCACTCGCAACAAGATTTCTTTTAAAACCACTTTTAAAAAGGCCACTTTGAACTTGACTGACTGTTGGTATTTTAAAATTAGGAAAATATTGAGCTGTTTTGTGCAGTACTGAGGATGAGATGAAGTCATTACATTTCACCTGCTCTTTAACGCATGGAAAGCAGCGTCACTCATAGATTTGTTTTCTGGTGAGCGGCTGCTCAAAAGGACGCATGCTGATTAAGACTGTATATACTGTTCTTCTGCAAAGGGCGGTTAAATAACCGAGTACTATAATCAGCTGCATGACCGATCATTCTCTGCTGGTGCTGGTTATTGTTCTGCTCTGCAGGACATGAAGCAGAACCTGCATCTGCTACAGGTGCTGGTTGGAGAGCAACTCCAGCTCACTGCAGAGGGGAGGACTGCAGCAGTTCATCACAGTGAAGCAGGCGTTTGGCAGACAGTGAGATGAGAGACGCAACTAAACTGTGACTTGGACTTTGACAATGAAAGTCAGGTGTCCACTCGTATATTGACTGAAAAATAACTTGCTTTGTATGATTCATTTCCAGGATGGATGCACTGATATTTCAGCTCTAATATGATAATAATTATTGGTGGATTTTGGGCTTTGCATATGAGGAGCATATGGCATCCTCTGTATCACGCCCAGGCTTTTCCCTGGCTCACTGTTGCCTCACAGTTACTGTCCAGGGTTCAAACCCGGGCCAAACCCTTCTGTTTGGAGGCGGAATCTTTTTTTTTAATTGTACAGTTTTTCTCCAGTTTGTCTTGACAGCTGAAAACATACCAAGTTCACTGTTTCTGTTTTGAACCAGGCGACTGTAACGAGAGAGATTCTTAATCTGATGAGTTTCACTTTCTGGTCAAATGAAGGTTTAAAAACAGGCCACATGTGTAACCATGATTGGTTTGCATGTTAACACCAAACATAATTAAGCTCCACTTAAAGAAAATGGTTAAATATTTTTATCACGGCTCTTGTTATTTTCATTTGAGTACAGAAATTTTTAATGTGCAAGAAAACTGTGACGTTAAAGTTTTGTGCTTTCTCATTGTTCAGATAGTTCAGCTGTTACTTTATTTTTCATAAAGATGATTCTTGGCTTACTGCCCATGAAAGGGCTTATCAGTAACCACAGCACCACAACACAGTGCATAAACTGGTGTCTTATACGTTGGTATTGGTGTAGTTCTTTGGTTACATTGTTGAGTACATTAGACTAACATGAAGCACAACAATGAATCTATTTGAAGTGTTTCACAGTTCTAACATTAAAGGAACATATCAATAAATAATGTGTATCTGCTCTGTGTATAACTGTGTGTCACAGCTGGACTGGATGATCCACTGAGTCCAATTAAAATGCATTAGTGTGACTCTGCTGCTGCTCATGTGGGTTTGAAGTAGATGATGGTGGTTTTAACAGTGTGGCTGGTGTCCATTGAAACGATCCTCCCGTGTAGATGAAAACAGCAGGAGCTGTACGGATGTGGCTTCTTATCTTGCTGGCAAGAGCTTTTTTTTTTTTTTTTTAACTCCTCAGACTTTCCTTTGAGAACCATGCTGAGAGCAACTCTCTCTAAAGAAATGAGATGAAACCAATAAGGAGGACTGACCGCATTACTTCAGGAGGATGTCACGTTTCTTGAGAGACTGATGGGCGATAGAGGAAGCTAATTTTTTTTAAATGTATTTTCTAAACTGTTTTTTGTCAGCAAAGACAAAGCTTTATTCACATGTTGGATTTCTGGTCGTACATTTTTGGCCACAGAGATGGCGTGGGATTGTGGAACTTCCACTCACTCACACACTGTGGACATTAACTTTATTGCGGATTATTAATCTAAAAGACTGATCCAAAACTGCATTTTTAAGGTGGTGGTAGTCTAACAGTAGAGTTGTGTAGACTGTGATAGTGGATCTTACTAAAATATTTATTTGTGTTATTAATGAGGTGATTGAACCTCTTACCAGCTTCCTCAACGTCACCATCCTCTTTAATGGCTGCTCACTGCTGTAGCTGTTTAAAATACTGGTGCAACTTTACTGGCAGTGACTGCAAATAAGTTCTCTGTTAGGAGCTCATTTTAGCACTGCGAGTCCTAAAGGTAGAGATGATGCATTCTTTTATTTTCTTCTAACTCACCCTGCTAGAAGCTACCGTTAGCTTTAAGCTCTTTGTGAACTTTATAAAACAAGGTGAGGTAGCAGTCTGATAGATCAATGACCTATAACAGGCCATTTGTCATGATACCTGAAACCACCAGGAGTAAACATGAGGATTTAAAGGAGTAAAATGTGTCCTAAGGTCAGCACTCTGCGGCTCAGATGATGCAGATGTTTGTGCAGCAGCAGTGGGAGGACAGCTCAGTGTTGGACTGTTGTTGTGCATTGGCAGCGAGTGTCACTGTGTTGTGCTTCTTCCAGAACAACAAACACTGCTGTTTGGGGATATTGATTTAAAGCCACAGCTTTGTGAGTGTGTACTGCACAGAGCCCGAGGGCTAGAGTGTTTAAAAGAGTCCAAACCCAGGTTTAGCTTTAGGAATTAGCAGATATCCAAAGTTGCAAATCCTTTGAAGAAGAAACAAAGGTGTTGGTACGCTTTATTAAACTAATTGAATGCAAACAGAAACATTAGTTTAATTCTTCTGTCAAGAGGGGCTCCTCTGCCAGCAGCAGAGTTTTGAGCATTTATTGGAGAAGCTTTTCTATTGCATATAACAGTACTGTTACACATTATAGTACATAATAATACCATAGTCTATGTGCATCACAGAACTGTAAGTACATGTCGCTGCTGTTTTTCCGCAGTTTCATAGCGCTGACAGTGTTTAGACTTTTTGCAAAACAATAAAAATAAACACTGGGTGAGAGGAGAGAACAGGAGCTGTACTCCTCGTGCTGGCTGTTAGGGGCAAATAAATAAAGTAACTTCAGGCGAAGTATGCTTCACTATGGCGTGAACGAACCACAAGTTAGTTCTGGAGCCTTCTCTCTGTCCTCTGTTTCAGTCACGAGTGAAAATCTCACTTTATATTGTGTTGTTATTCTCTACAACGGGGAAAACACAAATGACACTTATGTAGTCATCTTCAGTAACATTACTCATGACCTCGCACTTAACTAGGCTGGTAGATAACCATCATCTCACAAAGAAAGACCACACAGTTTCTTTCTGGTATTTTATTTCAAATTGGATACATTGCATGGATTTTAATGAAAGAGTGAATGGTAAAACTGTAAACAAGACACAAAATCTCATGTGTAAGCGTAAACATTTTTTTACACTTAGAAAATGCTATGACCTATAAACATCATAGGCTATATTTCCTTATCATACAAAGTGAAGCACAACTAAATAGGCTAACGAGCTAACGTTAGCTAACGGCTAACTAGCGTCTAGGCTAATGCCTGATAAAGCACATCTTTAGGTGAACTCACTTGTATAAACTGTCACAAGTAACTCACGGCAATTAGCACCAAACACACACTTGTAAAATACAACATTACTGCCAACTTATAGACTGTGTTGGCTTAGGACACAGCATAGACAGGCACAGGAGTAGATAATTATCCTTCTACCGTTAGACAGGAAGTAGCAAGAGGTCCCACTTCCGGTAGGATGTCAAAATAAAACGGACAGTGTAAAAATACCCCCCAAAACAAGTACTGTATGAACCTATTTAACATCAAATAATATCTGGGGCGACTCTTGAGGAGCCAGAACATTACTTTTACTTCACCTGTGGGTCCTCTGCCCGCACAAAAGCACGATTGGTCTGCATAAAGACTTTCTATTTAACAAAAGTCAGAATTTTCCTGTTATTTTTCCCATTTCATAAACAAAAATATCTTTAAAGTTTGAATAATTGAAACTTCTTTAGTAAAAAAAAAAAAGAATCCACCATCAGGTTTGTCTGAACAAAGATCAAAAAAATTACGAGGGGAAGATCAAAATAGTTTTATTTCTCATTTTACGTGTTTAACGTTTCAGTATTTTACATTTTCCTCATTCAGAGCACACTCGTGGGTCCGACTGAAAAATGTGGCAGACATTTCCTTCACATGAATGCAGAGCAGAGCGCTGTGTTTATGATGCTGCTCAGTGAACCTGCCTGATGGATTGACGTGACCTCCACATGCTTCAGTTTATAATTTGTCTCTGTGCACTGAGTTTGCGACACATACAGCGAACCAGCACGTCGATCAGCTGGCGGGTGGGTCACACTCAGGGTCTGCTGTGCATTTCAGTCCTTTTTATCCAATAATTTGGCCAGATGAACAAATTCATACAACACCAAACTGCTTTTAAATAGCCGTGTGGTTTCTTCCTTAGCGCAAAGCAACCACACAAACCCAGATGTGTGTGAGAGCGAGAGCTACTTCAGGAACCTCTGTCTTAAATTTGTTCAATATATCGTGACATAATTTTGAGCGTATATTGCCCACCCATGTTGCTGATACAGATTTTGATGCAGCTTTTATTTAACCAGAGGTATTACCATACCAGCTGTGCTAAACTGCTAGTAAAATATCGAGCCCCTGATCTCAGAGAAGTCTTTTTAGAGGCTAATGTGTGGAAGGCTTTTTCTCCAGGTTTGAGCACATTTCCCACCGGTGACACCTGCAGTGAATTCAAGAAGTGCAAATCTTCAGGGAGTTAATTAGTGGGATTAGGACACGTGGAGTGTCGCTGCAGCAAACATGGGGGGATTTCTTGTTTGTTTGCTTACAAATCCCGCTTATTAATGCACAATATCAATGCTCCCTCACTTCAGACATCAGCTTAGTGCTGGGTGGAGGCAGCTTTGATTAGACACTGGCTTAAAAAAATGAAGCTTGAAGGAGCCGTAGCCATAGACTGTATATGAAGGATTGACTGTGTGTAGCCAGAAAGCAAACAGTTCTAAAATTGTTGCAAGTTTCTTACATATTTATGTTTATTATAGGCATTTGTAACAATATCCTCAGTCAGAGTACAAGGTCACATTTAATTTGTAAATGATCTGCTGTGACTATCTTTATGTAATAACTTTTATTAATCATTTAACTCAGCAGTCCCCAACCTGAAAAAGGTGAAGAGTGATGCTGAGCTCATAGTAGTGCAGCCAGTCACAGCCTCCAGGTCTAACAGATTTTTAGTTGAAAGCAGTGTTCTTCTTCTCCTCCTCCTCCTCCTCACATACATAATGTATGATAGCACCAAATCCTTACTGCTGGCAAAGGCCATCAACAAACCTCCAGAGTTTTATTATAGAACTTATAAAAAAAAAGAAGACTTTTGATAGTGAAAATTTATAATTGATTATATGACGATGGTTCAATTCTGTGTTGATGGTTTCTTTTGAGGAAATAAATGTGTTTTGACAGCACTAGTATGACAGACAGCACTGTGTCCGCATGTCCACGTGCTCATCCACTCGATCCACGCCCTGCAGGGTGCCAGCACTCCTCAGGAACTCGTCAGCCTCTCTGTGGACGTGAGGTTGTAGCGTGTCATTTCCTCTGAGATTTGAGGCAGATGAACACTCTGTTGAAGAAGTGGTTTGAGGTGCTCGGCAGCATCTGGGACGTTTGAGTGAGATTGAGGGAGTGGTGCTGTTTGACTGGCACATAAATTAGGCCTTTGCTTCAAAACTGGAGCTACCTCCTTGTATCAGCACCCCCACCTGCCAGGCCCACATGATATCGCTTTCAGCTGAGCCCAAAGTGGCGCGTCACACAGGGAGATTGAGATGGATCCTCTCCTCTGACAACGCTGACAATTACACAAACAGAGCGAGAGAGAAGAAGAACAGCAGAGCGGAGAAATGCAGAACGAAGGAACGCTGAGAGCTGTGAAGAGACCCAGTCAGCTGCAAACAGAAAGCAATAAATAAAGTAAAATAAAAATGAATTAAAAATCCTCACGGACGGGCAGAGCTCCAGATTATGTGATTATTCTGTTATTATTAGAAAGACTGTGTGTGGCAGCTTTGAAATGGAACAAAGAAAGAAAAAGTGATGACTTGTCACATAAATGAGGTTAATGATAACAGTCTGCAGCAGAAGAATCGCTGAGCTGAGTGAAGTCATTAAACCACAAGCACATCAAACTTCATTATCTCACTGGTCATTAAGCGTCTGGATACACACCAGCTTTTCATGTCAGTTAATCGATGGTTATTTTGCTCTTTCATATTCTGTGATAAGTATTTAGAGTAGACGGGAGCCTAAAATACACACTTAGTGATTGTATTGAATCTTCTTAAGTGTAGCAGCTTAGTGCTCGTCACTGTTTCACGCTCTTTCTGTGCTACTCTTTGAAGTTTAATCTAAAACGTCTTGAATTTAACTTTATACCTGTGGACATCTGTATGCTGTTTCAAAGCAGTGTCAGCTGTAAGAGGGGAAGTTCACAACAGAGCTAAACTCTGCCTCTGAGTTTCTGTTTTATTTCCAAAGCAGAGAAAACTGAAAGAAACTGCTTCACTGCTGAGTGTACGCCTTCGCTATTGTGTTGGCCTCTGGCAGCGGAGGTGCGCTCACACCACAAAGCCAAGAAGGACGTGTGAGAGCTGCAGGTCCACAGGCTGGACGCTTCCAGTTTCAACTTATCAGTTTAAAGTTTTTGGGGGAAAAAATGCATGAAAATACTCCAAAACACACGTTTAGACAGGGCAGATTTTCACCAGCTGAGTCAGCGTCGTCGTTCACCACACTCAACTCATGTCAGGTGAAGACTTTGGTGTCTGGAGGGTCTTTAGCATGAAACTATTTAGACCTCAGACTGAAAATGGGATGAGGTTGCTTTAAAACAGTTGATGCCAAACTGACACCACCAATTATTTTTCCTCTGTGTGACGGTTTGGTGGGCAAAGTTTTAAATATAAAGAAACCTCCGAGTGACGGATGATGAGCCGCCAGGTGGGTGGAGGAGAAGCAGTTGGCCGGAGGTTGGTGTTAATTTCTGCGTGTGTGTGTGTGTGTGTGTGTGAGAGAGAGAGAGAGAGAGAGAGGGTGTCTGTCTTCTCTCTTCAATTAAAAAGTTTTTGTGTGTGCACATGTGTGTATGTGTATTTCTTTTTGCTACATACACACACACACACACACACACACACACACACACACACACACACACACACACACACACACACACACACACACACGGAGTATTTGACAAATAGTGTGTAGTAACAGATGAGAAACCGAGCAGGAAGTTTCTGTTTGTTGCTCCTCTTCAGCGTGTTGGACGGAGCTCGTGGCGGCCGTCCTTGCCTGACGTGAGCTGCGTCTCCACCTGCTGCACAAACGAGTGGCCCTGCAGCTTACAGCAGGTCACCACAGCAGGAAAAAGACTCGAGGCCATCGGCTCTTTGCATTTGTCCGTTACTTTTCAGCATGACTGTGCTCTTGCACAAAGCCAGCTCCAAGAAGATTTTAGTTTCTAGTTGGCTTGTACAGCGCTCTGACCTCAGCGACCTCCTGTGGTGAACTCTAATGCTGCCAGTGTTCCCAGTATAAAAGTTTCTGGGAGAAAGAAAATGTTAAAAGAACAATCTGTTTGATTTTGGAGCCAATCCTGAGGAGTTCATCTCACAGAGAATATGAGAGGAAGTGTTTCTTATTTTCACTGTGCCAGTGGAAACATTTTACTGAAAGTTTTCAAGGTTGAAGTTTTCAAGGAGCACAAAAGATGCTCAAAAATGCAAATGCATGAATAAATATCCTGATTTCCACTTTTGGGTGGATTTAGTGTGCAGCTCTGTACCTTCAGAGCTGCACACTGTTGATATTGTGCATGCACAAATGTTAATAATGGAGCGCATTATCTGCCACTGGAATAGATTAATGTGGGTAAATGCACTTTGGTACATAAATCCCTCTCTGAGTCCAGCTGTGCCTGTGAAACGCTGTCATCTGTGGTGTTTATATTTACTTGTGCCTGCGGCGTCGGCTGTTCGTTCGTCAGGCGTGCGGCGTGTCGCAGGAAGCATTTCCACGCTGTTAATCAGCAGTCTGACGGCAGACAGATGATACCGCATCTGCTGAAGTCTAATTATGTATACGCAGACAAACACACACAGTCAGCTTATGTTTGATTTAATCACACACTGACATATGAACTGTGTTCGACTCACACTGCTGTCATTAGGAGCTTTATGAGATATCCTGCAGCAGGCCGGGAAACACTCGAGAGCTGAACTCTTCAGCGTTTACTCATCTGACTCCAGATCTGCAGCTATTGGCAGATTGTACAGTGATATTAATTTTTCGCTTGCATCAGGCAGACCTATTTCTGGACGTTTTCCCAGGAGTCGCAGTGTTTGTACTCACACTGCAGGCGCAAGGAAGTCAAAATGAAAAAGGGTGAAAATGAGTTGTTCGCTCTTTGTGGCCTAAAAAAGAAAGCCACAAAGTCACCACATTTCAGCAGCTGCACGAGGCTGCGGTCCTCCCCACACGCCAGGAGGCAAAATAATTTGAAGGCTGGGAAAATAGAGGTTAGATCCTTGCTGCTGGTAGGAATGTAAAGTTTGGTGTTAGAGGACAAGAGCAAAGGTTCTGTCAGCTCTAATGTAAGAGACCCTGAAGCTGTTTTCACACAGAGTATTTCAGGTCAGAGAAAATGTTTCATTTTTGGTTTGTTTCTGTTGTTTTAATCATTAATATTTCTGCGTTCAGAAGCATTAATGATAAGCTCAGAGTCATGTTGTTTTTCAGGAGCGTTACGGTTCCACAAATTCAAACCTGTGAGTTTCCAAGTGTCGGAGCAAACACTTTGTTCATGTATTGTTACTTTTATTCTGAAAAACGGTGCTTAATGTAAATAACAGTCCATTTTATCTCTAACTTGGATTTTCCTTTGACACGTCTAACACTCTGCATGAATGCAAAATCCCAACTAGTCTGCGGATTTACCTGCAGATTTATCGGCCTCGCCACCTCAGCAACGCTCTGTCACGCTCTGCTTCTGATGTGGGCTCTGGATCTAATCTCACCCGCTTGAGACTCGGCTCGAGTCGCTTTGGCTTACAATACCATCAAATTGCACTCAGAAGCTGCTCTCTGCTCCATGTCGTTTGAAATGGCACCGAGGCAAAGCTGCACTCGGCTGAGGAAGAGGGCAGGAAGTCAGCAGCATTCTCAAACACTTCTGGTGTGATTTTTAACAAAACTGTGTCGGAGTCGAGTCGTCGCAGACGTGTTCCCAGTGTGTTCCTGTGGTTAGCCTCTGTGGGCAGCTCAGCTGCCAGCTTTCAGTCTATCAGGGGATCTCCACACAGCAGATGGCGTTCTGTGTGCCCGCCATTGTTTATGAATGTAAACACATTACTGATGGTTTTCAGATTGCGTTTTAATAAATGCAGTACTTCCTTCTGTCCTTCTCATGGTCTGTTTATCTGCATCCAGTCCAAACCTGCACAAACTCAGCAGTATTACCTGAACTGCAAACAGGAACCAAAGATGTTGTGATCCTACATATTTGTGTCACACATCTGCTGACAGAGATTAAAGACTGTGTACACACGTGTCGCCTTCACCCACCCAGTTTGATGAAACTGGAGGTATGACCCACTCAGACACTAAAACTGAACGCTGGCCTCTCTGATTAGAGAAATGTTGTTCCAGCCTTTCACAGCAGACTGTACCGCCATGCTTCTCAGATTAATCTGTTATGGGTTCATTGATCAGCGCCAAGATTAAAGGTCTCGCTGGCTGGACCTGCTCAGAGCTTTTATATAGTTTTGGCTAACTTTAGAGATCAATTAGTGCTTTATAATAATTAGGCTTAAGGTCAGGTTTGATCTTTTTTAAAGTGTATCATCCGTCAGGGGAAATTATTGCTGCCAGAGCACAAAATCTGCAATTCATAATGCTGCTAAAGTACACACAGATTTTATTATTCATTTCTTTCTCTTTTTTCTTTTTGCATGGACTTCTTTAAAAGTAAAAGTGTAAATACTCTATGAATTACTAATGAAGTGTGGCACTCTCTATGAATACAATAAATTGTAAGACACAAGCTCCTGAGATGTTTGCATAATGCAAACTCCAGTGACTGTGTGAAGAGTCAGGCGGACCTGCGTGCAAGTAGAATCAGATCATTATCTGAATAAATCGCATCGAATTGAACCTGCAGCTCCACCAGATCCTCTCATTGAGATTCAGTGGATATCCAACACACACACACACACACACACACACACACACACACACACACACACACACACACACACACACACACACACACACACACACACACGTCGGGTATTCATATCTTGTGAAAACAACTAATTGACATCATGCCCTAGCCCCTTACCCTAACCATGAAAAATGAATACCTAACCATATCCAAGTGTAGCCCTGACACTAAAACCACATTTTGAGTCTAAAAATGCCTTCAGATTTGTGCGGACCAGGATTTTGGTCCCCATAAGGGCTGTTGGTCCCCACAAGTATAGTAAACTTCCAATTTGTGGTCCCCACAAATATATGAATACACGCTCACACTCGTCGCCTGACGTGCTGCCTTCAGGCCTGAAAGCTGTGAACTGAAAACGTCTCCGCTGCAGCCAGACGGGCCTCTCCAGAGATGTTCCTCCACAGGAAACTTGGGTCCAATTAAACCAGAAGTTGATGTTTCCTGTCTGCAGAAGTTTGAGGTCTGAAGTGCACCGTGTAACTGGTCAGAATGGGACCCCGAACGAGTGATTCCAGGGATCACAGTCTGTCTGCACACGCCCGAGAACATGATCTCGATTGTGAGGTTGACTGAATTTAATCGGGTGAAGTTTGGGATTTTTGCAGACTTGTTCCCAGAACTACTCAACCTCGGTTATTTGTCACAGAGTACAAATGTAAATATTTCCAGAGGAAAAACCTGTGAGTGGAATAATTAATTTCTGTTCCCCACACCAGAACCGAGTATAACAGAATTATACGGTTGCAGACCTCACGATCCTGTTTTACTTCTTTGAAGTCTGCCTAAAGGGCGAGTGTGTAGTTGGTGTATTGTAACTAATTTGTTTTTGTTTCAACAACTAACACACAAAAAAGACTATTTGAATAAGACTGAGCTAACCTTAGCGACAGTACTTGGTTTCTTCCATGCTAGCGTCCACACCTCTGTGCACAATGTGCTTACACATCACCTCCACTGATTTGGTGACATTCCAGTTTATTCTGACAAAGCCGACATCAGTTTTTATATCAAAGTACTGCAGACCAGTGCTGCTGGTGGTAACATTGTTGCATCTTTTTCAGCTATTTCAGTATTTCTAGCAAAGGCTGCAACATTTAAACATGTAGTTGTCCGGTCATGCACACCCTTAATCATGATGCCCTGATGAGTCCATATGGTCCCAAGAAACTTGGCAGGTACTCGGGCATCTACGCCGCGCCTCGAGCTCACCATCTGATGATATTCATGCCACTTGGACCCAAGTACGCCCCAGCAAACTCACATATGCTGACAGCATAGAAAGCCTTTCAGTTGGTGGGAAACACTGCAGAATTCTCAAATAACTCAGAGTTCAGTTCATCCCCAGCTGTGTTCACTCCGTTGATTTTCTGGTCATTTGTTTGAATTTTGAGCATCAGTCAGTTTGCTTGATTGGCAGGATCACACATTTATGTCTCAGCCTCTCACCTGTCCTCTCTTTGCTTTCCTTTTTAATATTATGCCTCCAAAATAAAGCCAGTAATTCTTTCCATGCCTGTGAAGGATCGACTGCTGCTGTTGTAGTGGAAGCTGTCAGTGTTGATGTACTAGAAGTGTGAGAGGCTCTCCTTACACTTCAGAGGCATCCTGTTGTGTTAAAGATGAGTGAAGAGTGAGATTTTGTACCTGTTACATTCCTTTACACCCTTCAGCCGAACACCCGTGTTACTTCCTGGATGAATGTTGTTGCTAAGGCATGGCCTCGCTGACTGGAACGGAATTTTGTTGCTTGGCAACTTTGGCTTATTGAGCTTTCAATGAGGAGGAGGAAGGAAGCATCGGATCCTTCGGAGAAGCTTTAATTTGTAGACGGCTGGTTTCCTCAGCTGAAGGATTTTTTTCTTTCAGTATGAATGTTTTTTCTTTTTCCTCGTGAGAAGTTGCTCAGAGTCAAATACAAAGGCTGGAGGTTTGTGGTAATTGGATGTTAGACTGAATAAAGAGGGCACCGAGTTTCTTTTATTCTAAGAAGGTTTTTTTCTCCTTTTCAACTAAACCAAGCAGCTACAGGATGTTTCTAAGATCAGGGATGTGGATCCCAGCAGCCCAGTTGTTGGCACTGGTTTCCTGCATATCCAAATCTATTGATCATCGGTCTTGAACATTTCACTGCCCTCCCAGTTAAAACTGAACATGGAGCAGCAGCATTTAAGTTTCTATCCAGTTTACTAAATCAAACTAAAGAAATCCAGTTTTTCACAGCTCTCAGTTCTTGGCTTTCAGTCTTGTTTGTGTCCATGATCCACTTTATTGTTTGTGCTTCTCCGTTTCTGTTACTCCTCTTATTTAAAACATATGAAGGTGCCCTGCTTTCTGATCATCTCTGGGTTAATCGTGTGGCTTTAAAACAAGAAACAAAAAAAAGAAGGAAATAATCTTCATTTTCTTTCAGTACCTGCAGTGTTTCCCTCAGCCGATTGTTTTGGGCTGACGGAAATAAAATATTGTTTTTATTACTCTTACTTCTCTTCACCTGCTTATCTGCTGATACTGAACCCTGATCTGTGATACCAGCGTTACATTAACGAGCTGTGCTGGAAATCATTGTTTGTGTGAGGCTGCACACATTTGAGAATATAAACTTATTAAACAAGTATTTATTAGTAAAACTGTAAATCAGGTTGAGTCAGGATTGAAAGAAAACAAACGCTCGATATTGACACATCCTTTTTTGGCTTCATTATTATTATTAGTAGTAGTAGTAGGAGTGGTATGAATAACTTCTGTCTAGTATTTGGGGGCAACATAAAGATAGATGTGAGGAAAAGTATTAAAAGTAAGATTTTAACGAAGTTTGCATCTGGTGTTGGTGAATAAACGGTGAGAGTCACTCCTGAAGTAGCCTTGAACGCAGCCTCAGACTCGTCGGTCCTAAAATGGACCCGGATGTTTCCAAAGGGCTGGTTTGTTGAGTCTAACCTGAGGCTTCTCCGTGCAGCCTCACAGGCCCTCAGACAGAGCCGAGGGTGCACAGAGAAAACTGTCTGTCTGCTCTAAAACCAGGAGGAAAACTTGGTGAAACTAGTGTGTGAGGAGCATACAGATGCACAGGCAGAGGTCGGGAAACCAAGGAACCAGCAGATTGCTGCTTCGCAGTAATCGACCCGCTCCTGTAATTGGACTCTGGCCGAGAGTGCAGTCTGCTCCAGTGGCACACTTCTGTGGAGTTAGCTCAGCGTCTCTCGAGGGCGCTCCACGCACCGGCCCAGTCTGCTGCTCCTCGCACCAATTAAAGTGAGATGATGGACCAAACCAGCATGTGAGATTACTGAATCTGTGAACGGACGTCAGAAAGCCGCTCTCGCAGAGACACGCACTGAAGTTTCAGTGAATCTGCTGGTATTTAACTGTGGTTTTCATGCATTATTTTCATATTTGAGCCCTTGTGATACCCGAGTTTGTGGCTGTTAGAGAGCAGCAGAAACAGGCTGTGAAAACAATATCAAGTTTGGGGGAAAAGAAAGTTATTTGGAAACAGGATTTCCTTCCCGATGGATTATATTAATATATATTAAATATTATATTAGACATTATATTAAGACATTTGTCAAAATGATATTTCTGTAAGAGAAAAAAGGAATCTTGTATCAGTGAGTTCAGCCTGCAGGCAGCAGCATTTACTGGTGCAAACAAAATAAATGACCAGCTGCTGTCATTGGTGACAGACCCACCCAGCTCAGAGTGGGAATCCACTGCACAGCATACACAGCATGAGCCATAACCACAAAGTGGCCTCGTCTTGGTGTTTTAACTTGATTTAAATTCCTTTTGGTTTAAATTTGCATAAATAAAATATGTGGGGTGGTGTGAGGCTTTAATCATTGCACCTCACACTGATGAGCTCCATAATTAAAGTTGTAAAGAAGTGAATCGTAGTGACGTTCGAGATCAACTCAGGAATGAAACGTCCTGCAGTGAAATCGAGCCGAGCACGCTGGTCCTGATTGAGTTGAGGTGGGGGTGGAGGTGGGGGTGGGGGTGAACACGAGAGGAGGCTGTGATGAGTTTGCGGTGATCAAACTGTGTCTCTGTGTTGCTGCAGACAGTTAATGAAATTCTGATTTTCTCTTTGCTTTTTTTTGTTCTCAGATGAAGTGGAGCCCTCACCGCCGACGGCAGCCCAGATCAGATACGGTGAGACAATAAAACACACACGCGTGTGTATTTATATCCTTGTGGGGACATCTCATTGACATAATGCTTTCCCTAGCCGCTTACCCTAACCATAACCTAATTGTAACCCTGACACTAAAACCACATTTTGAGTCTCAAAAATGCCTTCAAACTCGTGGGGACCTGGATTTCGGTCCCCAAAGGGCTGTCGGTGGAGAGAGGAGAGTGTTTCAAACTGAGAATGAGCTTTTATTGTGGCTGAAAGAATTATCACAAAACCACTAACAAAAACCTGGAAACATAAAACTAAACAACCTGAAACGTAACTGGAGAGACACTGAGGGAGGTGAACAGGATGGCCTACAGGCATGATACACAGAGTGACACGCAGACGCTCCGACGAAGAACAGAGGTGACCACACAATAAATATCCACACCAGGTATGAAGGAAATGGCGTGCAGGAGGCAGACACAGCTGAACCTAATTAGACAAGATAAAGAGGAAGCAAAACAGAATACATGACCTGAGACACGGACCTTCAAAGTAAAACAGGAAATACAAGTGGCTCAAGGGCACAAACTACATTCATGCCCTGTAAAATTTGGGCTGATGTCTTCACAGTATTCTAATTTTTTGAAATCCTGTTTTTGTGGACTTTATGAGCTGGAAGCCCAAATTATGTACAAATAAAGAACTAAGTACTTGAAATGGTTTAAGTTGTGGGCCCTGAATCTATAATCTATGAAAGTTTAATGTTTTGAATGGAATTATGGAGATAAATAAACTTTTCCATGATATTCTAATTTTTTGGAAATGTCTCAAATAGAAATATGAAGTTAAAACCAGCAGCTGAGCATCTGAAAACAACTTGAATCAGTTTTATTAACGACTCTGCTCTTATCAAAGATGATCAGTTATTCTTTCAGGACCTCTCCAACACTGGATACGTTTAAAACTCGTTAAGAGCCATTTTTACTCCTTGGCTTTTAATTCTGTATGAGTCTGTCATTATTTTATTCTTATTATTTTCGTATCTTTTATTTTACTTTCCTTTTAAATTTTATCTGATTATTCTGTTGTACAGTACTTTGGTCAACAGTTGTTGTTTTTAAAAGTGCTATATAAATAAAATTGATTTGATTTACAAGAAGTGGCCTTAAAGAGCTCGTATTCTTAAAGCCTTGAACTGAAGGGCTTCACTGAGGCCAGGTTTAAGAGAAATAAGGATTTCGTTTTGTCTGAGTGATGTAAAGCTGATCTTATAGAGCCAGTTGGTATAAATATGGAGGTGGAAATGAGCAGAACGCGTCTCCTGTAAACTAACTGTTATCACAGATACAGGGAAGCTGTTCACTGTGCAAATTATTCCAAGTTACATTCAGATAAATCTGTTCTGTGCTTTCCATGTTTTTCATTTTCCTTCTGTTAATTTGCAGTTTTACTCCACAACGCCATCCCCTTTGTTGGATTTGGCTTTCTGGATAATGCCATCATGATTGCAGCAGTAAGTATTGGAGTCTCATTTTGCAGGAATTAGTCGTAAAGAAAAAAGGAGTCTTATCTCTGCATTAAGGCTGTAATTTCCTTCTGTCTGCTCTTCCCGATGTGCTAACTCTGAGCCAGGATGAGCGTTTCACCTCTTTCTCTTTTATTCTCCAGGGAACTCAAATCGAACTTTCCATCGGAGTCACTCTGGGGATCTCCACCATGGCTGGTAAGAGCCGAGCGGCGATGAGTCGCGTAAACCTAAAATGACTTCGTTATCTTGTTGGCCGCTTCTTGAGTTCATTTGTAATTAATATTTTAATTGATTAACGTAGAAAGTTTTGATTGGATAACCAAGCAAAGCAACTTTCTGCTTCCATTTTCTCATCCGTGAGATGATTTCTTTCTCCGTTTTACAGCCGTGAATCAAGTAGATGTTAATATATGTACATATGAATCTTCAAATCCCTGATTTATGAAACTCCACTGAGGAGCGTTCCCACTCGAATAGCCGGCAGAAGCTGCAAAGCTTTGATGGGTAAGGAGGAGAGGAGGGTGTGGCCACATGAAAACCTTCACATTTGATCAGAGTTGAGTTTTCTCTGTTTTCAGCCTCATGCAGTGAAAATCTGTCGATCTCAGCTAATCTTTTTATATCGTTCAGGATCGTTCAGTGTGCACGTCAGCCTGGCCATAGAGTCTTGTAGTATAGGGTGATACTTTAAAACTACAAATATCTAACTCCAGTGATTATCTTTATAGTAGTCTGAAACAGTAGATCTTAATCTTAATGTTTGCAGCACCATAAAAAGAGGAAAAAGGAGGAGAGGAAGAAGCTCGTTAGCTACTCCCAGCGTGGCTGTAAAAACCCTGCTGAAGCAGACGACAGATAAGACCGAGAAACTGTCTCTGCTGAGAACGTCTCTCATCACACTATCAGCTAACATGTGATGTTGTTGCTTATCTCAGGTTATGGGAAATGAATTTTTAGCACTCGTAATTAAAAACAACAGAAGCCAAACTTAAAGGAAGGCGCTGAGAAATGGTTTTTTTGTTTACCAAATAAAGTGAGGTTAGAGATCGAATGTCAGGACAACATGTGGAGTACAGAGTGGATCTCATATGTGGAAATATCACCACGATTTTAAGGCTGAAAACTTTATAGAAGCTTTGAAAAATGTGGAAAAAATAAACTAACTAAAAAGCAAATCCACTGTACAAAATAATCAGTTAAACAAAACTTTAAAACTAATTATAAATAAAAAAACAGCGGAAAAAACTAAAAATGCCAAAGTTATGACACGTCTGTATCATTTAACCCTGTCATGCATGAATTATGACAGCCTCAAGCAGGATGTTTTTCCTAAGTATTTTTATTCATCTTTAGGCATGAAAAAATATTTTTGAACTTCATTTTTTAAACATGTACTTTTCAAAGAGTTTGTTACACTTGCTAAGTGGACATGTTGTTACATGTCCACTTAGCAAGTGTACCATTAACACTGACACACATACAAGAAAACAGCCTTTGAATAGCTGTCCACTGTAGTGACCAGCATGCATCAAAGGTTTAGGGTTAGGTTTGTTGGGGCCTTTTTCCAACAAATGTTTCATGCCTCTATGCGTCCAGAGTCGCCCCCTGCTGGTTATTAAAAAGACCGCAGTTTGCAGCCACAACTTCCTCTTCCAGCTCAGCTCTCTCCTCCTCCCTGGTCCCAGAATGCTTCTGCAAACAGGGGAGGCATGATTACACAGCTGATGACAGCAGTGCCACCCCCCCCGGCACCCCCGGCACCCCTTCACCCCGTCATCGCAGGCTAAGGAGGTGCATGTCACTTTCACAGTGTGGGGTTTACAGAAGTGTAACTCCTGCGTAAGGCCGTGCCTTCCATTTCCACACCTAAGTGAAGGTTACAGGACACACAGCTTCTTCCTGGTGATATCTAGAAAAGTTCAGGGCTTCAGTGAAGGAAAAAAACTTGTATTTTAGTCTAAAATAGGCACCAGTCCAACCCCCCTATGCCACTGGTATTAAACCAATAACAGTGGAGCCCAGCAGGCTGCATAAGTTGATATAAAAGTGCCAAAGTGAGACCAAATGCACCTCCAGTAGTTCTAAACGAGGAGATAAAGGAGGCACAATCCTTACAGAAAATCATCCTGTCACCAGGTTAGAGTCCCTGATGTGTAACCACATAAAATCCTCCCGGGTGTGATTGCTTTCACAGCACCTGCAGTGTTGGCTTCTCCATCAGGCTTCACCTGGAAGACGTTTTTATTACTTGTGCAGCTCCCACGCTGCCACCAGCGCTTACACTCGATTCTACAGAGTTGTTGCCGTTTATTGCGACAGATCCCGCCGTCACCCCGTCTCCTGTTGCGGTTCTCAGTTTGGGTTTTTATTGCTCTGTGAAACCATAAAGGCACCCGAGCTCGCCTTCTCCCCTCTCTTCACTGCTCGATTATTCAGTTTCCATGGATACTTGGCTCCATTTTCCTCTGCAAAGTGCAAATCAGAGGCTGAAGACGAGCTCTAGATCAATAGCTCTGCTGTGACGTCTTCATCCATCCAGGCTCTTATACGTCCGTGTCATCACTGTCCACCCTGCAGGGTTTTATTTTAGATTTTGGGGGCTGGCACCTTTGAAGCGTTTCTTGCTGACTCCTGTGTCTTCTCCCAGCTCTGGGTGAAACGAGGCCAGCTAGTTTCACCGTCTCACCTCCTCTTGGCCATCAAGGAGCTTCTCTTTGAGGAGATGCTGTCCATCTGGACGTTCAGCTCCTGCAGGAACGTTGGTGCATGTTCAGCTTCAAGCATCGTCGCCTTGTATGCCTCCAGAGATTCCCTGAAGGCAAAACAAACATGCTTTATAGTTTCAATGAACAAATACATTTTCCTCCACACTGCAGTCCACAGCGTTAATTATTCAGAGCTGTGGTGTACTGTCGGTGGGCTGGAATTGTTGCAAAGCCGATTTTGCTGACAGTGAAACCATGAAAGCAGAAGACAAAGAAGCTGACTGGAGTCTTGGTCCTTTTCCAAAGGTGCTCTTTGATCCTGGAAAACTTTCACACCTTCTCACTCCTACTGATTCTCCTGTTTCTGCTTTGATGTGTTGTTTGGACACTCGCTCTGCTTTTTCATCATTAGTGAGTATGCAGAGATGTATGTGGGCCACTTGGCACTGCACACTTGTAGGTATATACACTTATCTGTTCAGGGCGTGATGTGTGGGTGGGTTTCTAAAGGCTTCCTTAAAAAGGCGCTTGTTGGCGAGGGAAGCGTGCATCCTCAGCATCAGGTAAATGTTTTTGCTGCTAGATTTGAACTTTAATCAGCTGTCAGTTTCCTGCAGGAGAAGCAGATGCCTGAATATTTCCTGCAGCTCCTCTTGGGGGATGCTGTAGCGCTCCCGGACCAGATGGGATGTAAAATCCCTGCATCGAGACTTTTCCCTGGGGTCTTTTTCTCAGGTGGAAGCGTCTGTAAAAGAGTTAAAAGGACACATCTGAGAAGATCTTCTTCACACTCCATCTCCCCCACACACCCTGGGTGTAATTAGGATGTTTGGAGAAGCAAGCAGTGTGGTAGGATTTATGTAACATGCATTAAATACAGACAAAGGAGGACGATGTCACAGATGGCGATCCCGGTACTTTTTAATCTGGTATTTTGATGCTTTAGCTGTATATAAATGTGGCTCAGATTAATCTTTACGATTAAATAAGTACAGGAACTTTCTTTAAATTAAATGTTTAATGGGGAAATTAGGACATTTTATCATGATAAAAGTTTAATTAAAAAATGTTCGGATAAAAGTCTGAGCATTAATTGAGAGTTTCATTATTGTGCAAAAATGCACTTTGTTCCAAAACTCATTGAAAAAAGAAAAAAGGCTGCTGAGTGTGGGAAACATCAGGCTGATTACAGAAGATAAACAATCTCCTGTGTACTCACAGTGCTGCTTCCAAGCCCGGATAAATGGAGAGGTTTGTGTCAGGAAGGGCATCCGGTGTGAAATGTTGGTCAGATCAAACATGTGGATCAAAGTAATGAAGTTGATGAGCCGTAGATGAAGATATGGGAAAGAGCTGTGAAAGCAGAGGCGACTGTCAGCGAGCAGCGGTGTGGCTTCATGCTGAGAAAAACTACTAGAGATGTGAAGTTTACTTTGAGGGTCAGGGTGGAGGAGTACAGAGAAGGAGCTTCACTGTGTCTCTGGATGAGAGGAGGCAGACGATGGTACTGCGTGAGGAGGTCAGAGTGGCGGAGACGTATGTGAGGGTGGTGCAGGACAGGTATGAGGACAGAGAGACGGTGGTGAGGTGTGAGGTTCAACGTAGTGATGGACAGGCTGGTGGATGAGGTCAGGCAGCAGTCTCTGTGGACTGTGTGCAGATAACACTGGTCTGTAGTAGAGAGGGATGCTGATGCTGGAGCCAGGCAGGAGGATGAGAGGAAGACCTCACAGGAGCTTTTAGGCATAAGGAGAGGGAGCAGCCAATAGGAAAAGGAGAAACAGTCTCAGAGACGCCCACCTAATGCACTGCTCCTAAATCAGACCCAGTGTTTTATCAGCAGCACTGACATCATCAGTGAGACCGCTGCTTCATTGGACCACGTGAGTGATGGTTTCTGAAAATGTACATAAATGATTCATGACTCCTTATTCCAATCGTCGTTTGCCATTTCCAGCATTTCTGATCATCTTTGATATAAGAAATTACACTTTGTTTATTTCTCTGGTTTGTGAGCTGAATAAAGGTTTCCAAGAAGCAGAGTCTCAGCCTGACTTGTTGTCACGCTTCCTGATGCAGCACTAATGAATTCAGCCAAATGATGGAAGTCATTACGATTTAGACGAGTGCGACCTCGACTCACCTCCCCGTCGATGCACTTTTGGGTCCTTGCAGAAAAGATCAGATGAAGCTTTCACTCCATTGGGAAGTGTGTGTGTGTGTGTGTGTGTGTGTGTGTGTGTGTGTGTGTGTGTGTGTGTGTGTGTGTGTGTGTGTGTGTGTGTGTGTGTGTGTGTGTGCTCGAGTGTGTGTGTGTGTGTGTGTGTGTGTGTGTGTGTGTGTGTGTGTGTGTGTGTGTGTGTGTGTGTGTGTGTGTGTGTGTGCGTGCATGTATGTGTGTGTAATGTGTCAGGCTTAAATTGTGTTTGATGGACGTCAGCACAGCAGTGAGCAGATTTCCTTCACAGATTTTGGCGCCTGCCCTCCCAGAGGAACATGATGGTTATCGGATTTCTGATTCAGTCTGAAGTCAACCTCGTGTTCCTGCGAGAGTCTCAGATCGAGAGGAGTTTGGTTTTTCTGAAACTATAAAGCTTCTTAAAGTCTGTTAAAGTTCTGAAAGAGGACTGAGAAGATGACTTAGGAGCGTCTGAAAGAGAGCGAACTGTTCACATAAATCACAAATGACGCCGTTATTTTCATAATTTGATGTTAAGATCTGCATAAATCAAATCATTGAGTTTCACAAATCCTCAGCATTTCTTTTTCATGTCTGTCACTGTGCTCGCTGTTGTTTTTTGTGAGCGAGGCAGAAATCAAAGCGTTTGCCTCTTTGTGTTTGCAGCGGCGGCTCTGGGGAACCTGGTTTCAGATCTGGCGGGGCTCGGGTAAGCAGCATCTTTACAAACGGCCTCTGAGGCTTTTCGGTTTATTCTGGTCGAACTGTGTGAGGTCTGTTTAAAGCAAGTTAGAAGTGCTCAAAGATTTAAATTAATGACGTGAAGTTTGTCCTGTTGTGTTTCTGTTTTTGTAGTTTAAGCTAAACTCACTGATTGCTGCTGATTTTTCTGTGTTAAATATCTTTTATTTTCTTCATTTTCTTCATTTCATTCTTTCTTTTCTCCCAGTGAAAGAAGGTTTACATTGTAACTAAAGTCTGACTTCGTCTTTGAAAGGAAGGTTTTCATCCTAAAGTGTTGAAAAAGGTGTGCAGTCAGCAGGGAAATGTGAAACTTCTGTGTTTCAGTTTTAATCAGTGTGAATGCAAAACAGATTTTTAGCTGTTGTCCAATTAGTTTAACAATCTGGTTTAGTTTGAACTGTTACTCCAGCATCAAAACACTCCAAAAATACACACATGTTATGAGCTCTTCCTGTTTTTCAGGTTTGAAAATGAAACTGCTGAGTGTGTGTATATACGGTGTTTATGTTAACAGGATGACATTTATCTGCATCTTCACTTCAGAGGCTCAAACTTTGCTGTTCGTCCTTTTTAATTGCGCTAACAATTGTGCAGATGAACGCCAGCATTATCCCGAGTGTGTAGTTCAGCACAAATGTCGAGGCTGAATCACCTGGATGAGTCATGAAACATTTCTCCCACTGAAAGTGCTGAATCCACATGAACAGAGCCAACTGTCGTGGATTTCCTGTTCCTATTACTGTGACCTCTGACCCCTGTAAGCCTCAGCTGAGCTGGGATGTGAGCTAGCTGCACACTTCCATTGGTTGGTTGAGCAATTATGGAAATGCATACAAGTTTTTACTTGGTTTGAATAACTTCTGGAAGAAGACACAGCTGCTAAACCAGCATCCAGAGCATGCGAAGTATTGGCACTGAATACTGGCAAACTTGATCTGCATCGGCCCGTTTCGCAGATTTCACAGTTTCTGCATGAATTATCGCAGACGTCTCCACAGCTGATGTCCCCAAAACTGGGCAACTCCCACATGAAGGACATGAACACCACGAGCACGTGTGTTTTATTTTTGGGTGAAGTGATGTCACTAAATGCCTGTGCAGCGATTAACACACATGTGTTGTCTGTGTGAAGTCTTGCAGGTTATGTGGAGGTTCTGGCCTCCAAACTGGGGATGCAGGTTCCAGATTTGACACCCAAGCAGGTGGACATGTGGCAGACCAGGCTCAGCTCTCACATGGTGAGATTTTTCCTTTGGGTCTTATTTTTAAATCCTCTTCATGTTCTTATTCGTAGTGGCAACAATAGAGGGATGATGAGTTCATGGCTTCTTTGTCTCAGAGCAAGCAGGGCGCTGCACTTTTCCAGATTATTAAATAAAGTGTTGATTATAATCAGCTGCACTTATCACAACAGATAATGTTCAAAGGGGCGAAAATGCAGGAAGTTTGTGTTGGAGCCACATGAGTGTTTAAAATAAGGAAACAGTGTTTATCTTCATTCGTATCAAACAGAAGTGCATGATCCTGTCAGAGGTGTGTAAGAGCATGAAGGGAAAGCTAAAACTACCGTCTCGTGAATAATCCATGTATCCTGAGATAAGAGTATCGCTGCCCAGACTTTTAAAGCTAGTTTCACCTCTGCACACGCCGACTGTTTGAGGAGGATAACAGATTATGATGATCTGATTTCTCCTTCGCCTCCTGCTGCAGGGTAAAGCCATCGGCGTGTCCATCGGCTGTATTTTGGGGATGTTCCCGCTGTTTTTCCTCAGCGACGACGACGACAAGAAGGAGGATGGCGACACGCCATCAGGCTCCTCCTAACACGCCACTACATCCTGATAACACTGCTGATGTCACAGCTCTAAGAAAAGAAAAAAAATTATTTACAGTCGGATGTTTCTCTGTCATCCTGCTCGGGCGGCGTACAGTTTGAGGGAACGTAATTGGCCGCTGACCGCGACCATCTCTGAAAGCTTCGTCTGGCAGAGTTATCTTTACACCGTCTGCTCCAGGAAAGCAGCGTCTGTTGTTGCGTGCCGGTTCAGTGGGAGGTTAAATGGAAGTTTTGAAGCTTTATGAGCTGCGACTATCATTGATTCTTCATATCAGTCCCATTCCCAGTTTTCTGGGGGCAAAAGCAGAGAGGAAACGGCTGCATATTTGTTATAATCTTTATAGCTGCAGAGTCCCTCCACCTCCCTGCACGCACATTTTGAGTGTAATTTATTTGGCAAAAAAGAGGAAAACCACACAATAAATGACAATAATGTCCACTCGTGACCCCATGAAAGCCTGTTAGGAGTAACTAGGAGTCATAATCCAGGTGATGGGTCACAATGACGGGGTTTGCATCAGAAGGCAGTGAGGGGGTTTCTGCCTGTGCAGCTACCCTCAGAAAAACTCAGTGTTCTAATAGTCGCTGTATTCTGACTCATCACTAAAGGAGAAAGCATTAAATATGATTTACTGAAAGTAAAATGATCCGTATTGTTAATTCAGGCTGATTTAAAATCACGATAATGTGATAAATCTGATGTTGTTGCAGTCCCAGTGTGAATGTGGCTCGCACTGTAAAAACAGATGATCTGAAATGAGAATCTCCTCTGCCTTTGTTGAGCAGCACAAATAGAAAACAGGCTTTAATTTAGCTGCTATTCTGCTTTAATCCCACATATCAGTTTATACATATCCAAAAGTCTCTAGCTGATGTCAGCTGTTGGTCATACCTGACCAGGTGAGCCTGTAGTTCTGAGTGTACTGCTCATAGTCAGCGTGACTTTATCAGTGTTTGCAGTAAAAATAATTTTCTTTCTCTGTTATCAGAATTGAAGCTAATTGAAAAAAAACTTGTTTAGCTAATCTAAGTGTGCAGGTGGGCAGCAGGGAGCGGATCGGTGCAGTGCATGAATTTGCACCGTTAATCAAATTTTAAACATTCAGCTTCGTGGTTTATCGGAGGTTTCTCACTTTGTGCTCCAACTGCATGTTGGAGCACAAAGCACCACAAAAATCCAAAATAAGACGGGATTCACTCCTGGATTCTGTTCCCACTGTCACATCACGAGCTCAGTTCTCCGTGCAGTGTGACACTAAAGCGCCCACATCTGCGAGGAGACCACACGAGAAGCTGGGAAACAAGTGGAAATTCACAGAGGGATACAAAGTAAAGCTGCAGGAGCAGTTTTAATGGTTTTGCTGCACGCGCTGTTTTGACGCCACATTTCCTTTCACAGTTTCAGCTTTTAGTGTGTCAGCAGTCAGAGGTTGCTTAGCATAAAACAGGGATCCCGGAGTTTCACGCTGTGATGTATCCTAATTTTAACCTGATAAAAACGGAGATCCGGTGCTGGCAGAGACCCTGGAGAGAGAGGCCGTGTGCAAAACCAACATAAGCGTAACCTTGGTGCTGATTTCGCTGCTTGGCCATTAATCCAGTAGGTTTTTTTTCCCGTATCAGTATGTTAGTCGCGTTCCCAGAAATTCACATGTTCAGCTTTCCTCTCTGCGACTCGGTCCCAGGGGCTGATGGGAAGAATCGATGCTTCTCAGATGGAACAAAACTTTGATTTCCCTCCCACAGACGGCTCGTGTAAATCCGCCCGGGCAGCTTCGAGGATGGGAAACCCTCTGCAGTCTCAGCACCGCCAGTGTGGTTTATTCTTCCCAGAAATCAGCGTTTTAGCAGCGACGAGTGTTTCCCATCCCGACAGCAGAAACACGAACAGCACACACCGACTGTTTCAGGACACTAGCTCACGTTTTGTTTTGATCTCTGATTAATTGGAGGAACAAAAAAAAGAAAAAGCACAATTTTTTTGATTTTCTCTTCAGCAGACACTTTATACATTTACAGACTTCATCTCCAAAAACACTATTTATTCATGAGTCAAAGCAACAAGTGTTTTGTCACGACTTGTTCTGGAAGCGAGTGGACTTCCTCATCAAGTCACCGCCGTCCTGCATATCTGAAAACGTGTCATCTGCTACCTCGAGGAATGATTTCTGTGTTTGCATGAAGAACTTGTGTAGCTCTGTAATCTCATCAGATGGTTTTTATTAGTGCTTAGAGTTCTCAGATGTTTTGTAGGAGCCGATTTAAAGGAGGAGGCGGCGTTCAGTGGCAGCGCACACTCTCTGGAAACTGAAGTTGCTATTTTCAGCTTTGGGCTCCGTTCTGTGCTTTCCAAGGTCGCTCTGTATCTGTGTTTGTTTTACTTTCTCCACCATCTTTTCCTTCTTTCTCTCACACAGTCGCTTCACTCGCATCCAGATTGTTGTTCTTTTTTTTAGCTTTTGTTTGATCAGACTTGAAGCTGCAGATGGTGCCTGAGAAGGTGCGATTCAAAGTCACAGTCAGAGAAGTGGCTCAGACGTTTCGGTGACTTTCTTTGTCACCATTAAACACTCCAGCTGTCATCAAACCTGTAAGGTGCTTTTTATAACGACGCTGAACCCACGTCAGCCGTTTTCTCCTCTTGATCCTCAGACTCCATCCAGCGTTCCCAGTTCACTGTCTCACACACTTTGGGCTTCCACCAGTGACTCTTTTCTTATTGATCAGCATCATTTTTAGATTTAACAAACTGTCAGAAATCATTCTTATTATTCCAGGAGCCGCTGAGACTTACTTGGATAATTCAAATCTCACGTTTTAGAGGCAAAAACCAGATTTTTTTCTAATAGGTGAAAATGTCTTTGCCAGCTGCCTAAAACACACAGTGAAAGGTGAAAATGAGTATTTTCAGGCTGTGTTAGATGTTTAGAAGAAGGACTTCTCTTCCTCCTGCAGAGCCCTCTATCAGCTCATTCTACATCAGACATTTTTATAGAACAAACAATACCTGAACCCTATGAAGTGCTCGTGACCTGTGACAGCTGGGATAGGCTCCACCCCCTCTGGGACTAATTAATGCCTTCTCTGCTGGGTTTCGATGTCTGATCAGTGCAATAATGTGCAGTTTTGGTTCAATATGTTTTGTGCAATCCAAACCAAGCTGATGGATAATTAGAGAAAGTTGGCTGCGGCGTCGTTTAGCAGTTGCTTGATGAAGGTTGTTTCATCGACCCAGAAATTGAGTATATCTGTGGATGCTGTGATTATTGGCCGGGTCGATCATCACTGCATCGTTATCTTGTTTTTATCTGCCTTACATTCTTCACAGAAGTCCTCCTCTGCCATCACAACTTTCCTGATTAAAGTTGTGATGTGTGGTTTTGAGTCCTGCTGTTTTTCTAGCAGATTATGAAATGTTTGCCTTCAGAGGGACGGAGACGCTTTAAGCACAAATCCCAACACATCCTCCAAATTAAAGGAATTAAGAGCTGCGAGTTCAGACAGAAATGTTTGCACAGTGTATTAATGAGGGTTTGGACTCGACTGCAGGAGAAATTCAAGTTTGTCACTGGATTAACTGTGAAAGCCTCGAGGGAAGTGAGCTCTTTGTCTGCCCGTCTCATTAGGACAGAGTAGTTAAGTCTGAGTGAAGCGCCGGCTGTTTAACCCTGGTAAAAACTTCAGTCTGAGGATGCTTCAGAGAACTCGTTTGCTTTTGTCTCATCTCATGTTTGTGTTTGTTTTACATGAGGAAAAGATTTTAATCAAACTTTTTGTTTGTTTTGCTTTTTTAAAATGATATTTTCCTTAATTTAATTGTGTGAAGACATTCTTTGAAGCATATGAACAAGACGTTTGTCGTCCTTTAAGGCTGTCGGGTAAAGGAATGCCGTGTTGTGCTGCCATCTCGTGGACAGTCTGAACAGCCGCTGCGCACTGATACATGTACAGTATGTACCGGACACCCTGGACTGTTGAAGGATGATGTGTGGATGTATTTTGCAACATTATGTGCAATTAAAACAAAAGTAAATGATTACGAGTGTTTGCTTGTGGCTCTGCAGGTGGTGCTTCACTGACCTCTCAGTCATTCAGTCATTGTGGACTCCAGGCTGAGGACGCCGCTGTGAGCAGGACTGAGCTCACATTCAGTTTAAAGGTCCTGAAAACAGCACGTTCATTTGAATCATGAGCTCAGACTGTAAAGCAAAGATGGACGTAGCCACGGTGAAGTCACTTTTAGCCCTTTTCTGCGCGTACCTGCTTACACAGCTCGGCTGTGCTTTGCTCACCATTACAATCGAGGACCACCTGATGTGCGTGGGGTCGTTACAGCATCGCTGTGGTCCAATCACGTCATTTGTATGTGACGTGAACGCAACAACGTTGGTGTTGGGCTTTTTCTCCGACCACGGCATAGCCAGGCTTAAAAAAATGTGGGTCTTGATTTTCATGAAGTACACGCTCTCAAAACCTGCTGAGTGACATCACTGACTGGTCATGAGGTCTGCTGATGTCACATTTTCACATTGCCTGGGATCGCTTGGAAGCTCAGGCGGGTAGGTACTGAAAGTACCGGTAACAGGTACTACCACCGAACGAAAAACTAAAAACCAGGTTGAGCCGACCTGAGCAGGCACAAGTGGAAAAAGGCTGTTAGTGAAACTTCAAGATGGCCGAGGTCGAACACTCAGCTTGGTGTTTTGAAAGCAGACATGAGAATGACTGAGAAACCCAGGATCTCTGCACACTCGCTGGATAATGACTTATCACATCACTGATTGCCATCTTGGTTTATCCTTATCTGCACTCTGACTGCAGGTTTCTCATGAGCAGGTTCCTGGTTCAATCCCCACCTGGGGCCTTTCTGCTTGGTGTTTGCATGTTCACCCAGTGATAACCAGGAGAGATGTAGGTAAAGTGTACAGAGTGAAGCACTGCTTGAATCTATGGTGAAATATGTAGTTTGAAGCACTTTGAGTGTATGTTTGTTTTATTCCTTTAAAACACACATTTCAGGTTTTAAAAAGAGAAAATCTTGTAAACTCTCACCTGAACCCAAAACTCACTTTAAACATATCTTTAAATGACTACATTTTACTTGCAGTTTCTCTTTAAATATTTTCATTTAATTATGTAAATGATCAGATAATGGTGAAATGTTGTCATTGTATGTCTTTATTTATAAGAACAACAGTGTAAAACCATAAAATCACTTCCTTATGTTACAAAGATCCTGATCTAATTCTCACCAGACCAAATAAAATCTGCTGATAGACTCATAAATGGAAACCTGCACGTCTTTAATTCACGTCAGACGTTTCCCAGCACGTCGTCCTGCTGCTGCCTCCTGTTTCCTCTGGTCAAATCATCTTTTAAACTTTTGTCTCGATGTTGCTCAAAATAAGAAACTTGACTTTCGTAACATTAGATGCTGACTCATCTACAAAGTAAATGGTAAATGGCCTGTATTTATATAGTGCTTTTCTAGTCCCTAAGGACCCCAAAGCGCTTTACATATCCAGTCATCCACACATTCACACACTGGTGATGGCAGCTACATTGTAGCCACAGCCACCCTGGGGCGCACTGACAGAGGCGAGGCTGCCGGACACTGGCGCCACCGGGCCCTCTGACCACCACCAGTAGGCAACGGGTGAAGTGTCTTGCCCAAGGACACAACGACCGAGACTGTCCGAGCCGGGGCTCGAACCGGCAACCTTCCGATTACAAGGCAAACGCCCAACTCTTGAGCCACGATCGCCCCTATAGTAAACTATGAAAATTGTGATTTGGAGCATCAACAACTGCAATCAAATGAATAAACAGACTCAGAATAATTTGTCAGTATTCGATAAGTTTATTAAGGGACAATCAAAACGTCTTGCATGAAAAAGTAGGACCAAAGATAACCAATCGTTTATCTTCTCAAGCCCAAGCTCACAGTCAAACTAAAGGTTTCCTACTTCAGCCTCATGAAGTTAAATAGAAACAAAGTCTTAAATGCAAAAATGATAAAAGCAAAGCGCAGGTTTCCCTCGTCATCAGGTGCACATCAAACATACGGTTTTATTTTACAGCCAAGATCCAACAAAAAACCGGTTTACATAGAAAAAGATGATTAATATTCAGGAACATGAAGCAGAATTTACAGAATTACAAAAGTAGTAAAAAAAAATTAAATAAAAAAGGTTTTTTACTTCTAGCACCACAGGCAGGAGTGAGTTCGTCACAGCGCTAGAAAGGTCTGTACCTGCTGGAGATTTATGATTTTAATAAAACCTGTTAGATGTTTGCTCACGTTTTTAAAAAACGGCTGAAATTAGATGGAAAAAAAAACCTTGCTGTTTTTACAGGAGCTATGCTGAGTTCAAGGCCAGTGGGAAATGTGTCAGTAAGAAGTTACATTCATGTGCCATTACTTTTATTAAAATCAATAAAAATTCAACCTCACTTGTATATCAGCTTAAAAAAAAAAGTGATTATTGTAGTGAGTGATGTTAGTAAAACTGTTAATCTGAACCTCATTCCTGAATTTTTAACAGATTTCGTTTTTGACATTTCACTATAAAGACGCCCGTCCCATTAGCAGATAAATTTATAACTTGTATGAGTATAAATCAAACCTGGAGCAGACTTTTTAACTGACACACTGTACGCTGTTGTTTTTGTCAATCTAATTTAAAGGTTTTTAATAAGAGCTGCTGTTTGCCTTAAAGTCCACCTTTTATTTACCATCGTAAGAGCAAACTGGGGAAGTAAGGGACTGCTGTCCCAAAGTTTAGGCCTCAATCAATCTGTGATTTATCAAATGTATTTTTCATTCTGGCTCCTCCCTCTTTAAGATCCCTTTAAGCCAGCTTTCTGCTGATTGGATGGCTCTGGCAAACAGAAGGCTCAACGGCAGGTGGGTGGGGCTTAAACGTGGCGATGGATCTCTCTCTGTGTGACTGACAAATCTGAGAGCATAAGAAACAAACTTGAACAAACACTGACTTCATATCTGAATCTGTGGCCACGTTTAAAATGAGAATCCACCACAGTACGTGTATACATGACCGAGAATAAGGGAAATTATAGTACTTCAAATTTACAAGAAAGACATTTGAAATATTTTTAATAGGTTTTTTTTGTTATTGTTATGATAACTGACTAAAAATGCAGTTTTTGTAAAACGAGCACCCGAGACTATGATGATAATTAATCTAATAGCCAAAATAAGAATTCTGATACTTTCCATAAAATAAAGTGGCTGCGTCAATATCTGTTGAGGAAATGCACGAGGGAAACCTCATAATTATACGAGAGCACCTGAAGTAGGAGTATTATACAAAGAAATCAAACCCAGAGCTTCTTTAAGCGTATAAGACATTTGGCAACTCGTCTGAAAATGAAAGGCTAAAGTTTAAAGGGTTAAACGGACACACCGACAGCTGCTGTGTTTACAGCTCGGGGACAAGAGTGGCGTCTAAACACACTGAGGACCGGATCGCTGGCTTTTCAACTAACTTGGTTTTTCTAACCCGGTGCGCTCTGAATTTTTGAGACATTTAAATGAATCATTTTCCAGCATTGACAGACGGGAATTCTAACGCTGCTCTGATCCTCAGTGTGTGTCGGCCTCACTCGGATCATTGATGACAAACACATTTACAGAGTCTTCACAGCTCAAACACTCAGCTTCATACGCTTGTTATCGCGTCAGCCACACACGACTGGATTTGTAAACCTGCACAGGAGAATGAGCGTGGATTTAAAAAAAACGAAGCCGGCTTCGGTCATCGTACGGGGCGTTCAACAACCGTCACATACAGCATGAAACGTTTCTGCGTCCTGCAGGAATCTAAAATGCATTCTGGTCCAGAAGAGTTGGATCAACAGAGGAGAGAAGCAGACTAATAGATCATTATGCTCAGCTAAACAAAGCAAAAGAAAGACGACATGCATATTAAATATAGTCTCGTTAATAGGTTTTATATGCTCAACAGGTCAAATGAAAAAGATGGGAATATTTAAATTAATAAATACTTAATGCACGTAATAATTGTGTGGTGACTACATAATAGCAGTACTGTTTGGTAGAAATGGGAGTTTTAATGTATTTCAGCTTGCTGACAGCTAAAATCTGACATGTATTAACAAGCTATTACAGTTAAATTATACATAATTCCTGGACTTATATTAATATTAGTATGCAGCAGGGTCTGATTGTGTGCAGCTAAGAGGATCTCCTGGTGGGTCACATCGGCCTCATGTGGTACCACCGTGGAGGTCCACAGGCAGCTGAGGGTCACAGTGCTGTTTTTACAAAGCTGTTGGTATTTTTTTTTTATGTCATCTTTAAAGTTTGGCCTTCGTTCACGGCATTTCTACAGAGCGAGTCCACTTCTAGTTTCATGGGGGGAACTCGCAGGATAGAGTTCACGAGGACGAACTGAGACGGTCGTGCAGTAACGTCAGGTTTGAATTTTTGTAAAATACCCTCCTGTAAGTATGAGTTACTACAGAACTACCAGCAGAATCACTTTTCTAAGTGATAATATATCAAAGCTCAAATAGAAGTGGGTGTTAATAATAATTTGACTTTACTTTTGTTCATTTTTTCTGAGCAGTCTCTGAACTGGAGACAATTTCAGGACAAAGATGAATAAGACGTTAGCGGCACTCTGTAGATCAGCTTTGGTTGTTTACATCTATGATTCGACTTCACAGCTGTATAAAGTATAGGACCTCCAACATGGTTACCACAGCATGTCCCGCACCACCTGAAAGACCTCCACACACTGAACAGTTGGTGTTTTTAGGCTAGTAAGAAACGGTTTAGGACTAAAAACAAGCTAAACTCCAAACCAGCATGTTGTGCATCTCCTCTCTTTAGATGGAACATCTGTAGAGGAGATTTTTATACATGACACCATTTATACTTGTAGGCAGAATACTGGGGAGGTCAACCAACCACTTTCAGCCTTCCAAAGTGTGACTGTGTTCAACCGTCTTGCTCTTTCAGGGCAGTCATTTGGCATTTTTGGGAAGTCGGCTATCCTTAGACTTGTACACGTTTCCGGCTTACACACAATTTAATATGTGCACACTGCACATTTCATTATTTAGTAAAAAGTGCTAACTACGACCGAGTTATACAACATAGACCAGATTTTCTGCGTTTTAGATATTAAGCATTAAACATCAGGTTACTGCAGGTCACAGGCCCATAATTTAAGCGCTGACCGAGTAGTAACTTCACTAAAATAACGTCCACAACTGTTTAAATCTGTGCCACCTAAATCAGCACACTTCTATTACACCAGACCAATACACAAATCCACATGATTTTATTTACTACAGATGCGTAGTAGCACAGGAGGAAACTGTGGTAGCAGCCTCTGTTACTGCACTGCTATGGACTTGGAGCGTTGGCTGACGCATGCTGTGCACATGCTGCGTTGCCAATGGTGTTTCTGTATTTCTGTGCATTTTTGAAATTGTTCAAATTTCACAAAGTGCTTTTCACAAAAACAGAATTGCAGTGAGAGGAAATAAACCTCAAACGGCACCTTACAGTGTTGTTTTCAGTTTCTAAATTCAGAGACGGGACGTTGTTTGGACAGCAGCCTTAACCTCGAGTTGTTCCATCCAGAGTTCCTGAACCTCTCCTGCTGCCGGGGTTGTATTATTCAATTTAAGAGGCAAAAGGATCATTTATACTGAGGCGAAGTGTAAATACATGCAGGTCAGTCTACTGTAACAACATAAAATCCTTAGTTGCGAATGATACTCTTCAATACGCAATGCCCTACATATACAAATTCTCTTCCAGTTGGTGTCCAAGTATAATTCTCTATCAAACACCCTATCCATGTTTGTACATAAAGAAAATCCAGCATTAAATATGTAAGTCATATTCAGCACACAGGCTTTTGGCACCTTTAGTGGAAATGGGAGACTACGAGGGTGTAAAACATACAAACACATCAAAATAGAAATATGTACATACAAATAATGATTTGATCTCTCGAAAATATCCCATCACTCCTTCCAGCTCAGCGTCGTCTGTCTGAGAAGTGTTCTGTTCTTCGTCTACCTTCACTTCTCCCCAACATTAGGATTTCATTTCATTTAAGCCTTTTTTTTTCCTGCTACAAGGTCGACCTTGTCCAGGCGTCTCTCAGTCGACAGGATTATCCCTTCACCCTCGCTCTGTTATCGAAGTTGCCCCGAGGAAACGATCTCGGATCAGAGTTCCTGGCACGGCCTCGGGCAGGAACTAGAACTGATTTTTAAAGGGAGATGTGCTTGTGTTTTTCTTGGCCTGAACAAGTCCAGTCAACACTTTGTGGAAAGCTTACGTTCTCATTAGATAATTCTGTCGTGGAAAATAACAGTTCAACTTAAAAATTCTTTAACTCCTTATGCACCTGTGGTTGCAGGTGAGGCTGAAGGCTGTCCCAGCTGACGATGGATCTTTGCCATGATTGATTTGATTTAAATGGAAATACGATTACTCTTTGGCCAAACTGTGAAGATGCACTTTTTTTTGTAATCACTGCTAAAAGAAAAGATTTCTAAACTGATCCTCAATCAGAGTCTCTGGGCAACTTCCTCCTGTTACTGGCATCCATTTGATGTCATAGCTATTTGCTTTTAGCAGTAACCATTTTGTGTCCCTTCCAACAGTATTTTCAGCCGGGACGCAAAATGGCTCGTGTCAAACCAACCTTCATAGTCTCAGTGAATCATTGGTGCTGATCGGTCGTTGGTTGTCGTCTTCTTGAGCTTGACGCCTCGTCGGATGGCCACCAGAAAGTCCTCCACCTCAGCGTATTCTGTCTCCTCCAAGAGCTCTGGGAGGGGTCGACGCTCCCACTCTGATGACCGACCGCTGGGCTGTGGAGGTGGGGTTGGAGGATCCGATCCCTTGCCCAAGTGCTGGGTCTCCCAAGGGACAGACTTTGGTGACAATGACCCGTTGCTGCCTGGTGACAGAGGGGTGGTGGCTGGGCTTAGTGGGGTCCGCGGTGTGTTGCCGTCTTCTGACGCTGCTTTACTGGGGAATCCAGGGTGTTCAGGCACAGTGGGAGTCTTAACTGGGATCATGGGGGGCTTGATGGGGATGGGGCCCAGGTTGAGGCCCCCGGATGGTCGTCGCAAGTTGGGTTTGGAGGACGGTGTCCGTCTGATAGTAGCAACCCCCGGGGTGATTACAGCAGAGGGGTTGGAAGGCAGGCCAGCAGTGGAAGCAGGGCGTTTGGACTGAAACATGCGGCGGTAAGACTGGCTGATGTCGCTGTTCCTCGGGATGGTGGAGGATTTGTCAAAGTCTGAGGACTGCTGCTCCACTTCCTGATCTGCTCCCACAGTGTAGTAGTCACAGTCCGATACTACAGAGACCAGGAGGGGGGAGAATTTAGCACGATAATTTAATTTGTTTGAATAGAGCTGTCTGCAGAGTCAGTGTAACTGCTGATGATCTCAAGCATTTCTCTGATATTATATAATTAAAGTCTTCTTAATTCAAGTTAACTTTAATTAGATTTTTTCTGTTTTATATCTATGAGTATAGCTCAGAGCGAGATTTGACAAGTTTAGAAGAGACACAATGAAAGTTTGTTTTTCAGTAATATACAATTCAGGTTTGTTTCTGGGTCCATATTTAGGTAAAAGAACATTTGTTATTCACAGCTGTCTTTCTGATTTCCCGAATATTGTTAGTGCTGATAATGGTAGGTAATATTGGAGCTGCCTCTTAGCAGCAAGGCATCCTTTGCTGGAGATAAACTGTGAAATAGTTTGTACTTAAATAATCTGGTGGGAGTAAGTTAAGTAAGTTTACCCTGTGAGGGGATGGTGTCCTCTGAGCAGCAGGGTGTGTTGGTCTGGCTGCTGTAGCCGCTGGAGCCCTGCAGGGAATCTCTGCTGGAGCCGTGGATGTCCAGCTGGAGGCCACGGGCCAGAGCTCTGGCCAGCTCCTCATGGGTCTCCCTGTCCACCTGTCAGACACACACACACACACACACACACGGGAATATGTGGATTATTGGGATTTGTCTGACCAATCAGAATGCTCCCAGTAAGTCGTGTGACTTTCTATTCAAGGACTTGTTTGGCCTTTTGTTGGTCATTGTGTCCGACCTTGGGGGATGTTGAAGTGTTGTTTCCTTTGCCCCTGTTTGGCTCCTCTCCTGGTGTGGTGACATCAGCACCCTGGTGGCTGCTGGGATCTGTAGTCTCTCTCCTGTCCTTGCTCCTCTTCAGGGTATTAACCATGGGCTGATCGTACGGGCCTGGTTTGGCCCAGTCCTACACAGGAAGATATCATCAATAACAGTAAAACTATTTTTAATATTTTAATTGATGATAATTGTTGTCAACTTTGTCCATTAGTCAAAAGTCCAAATAGAATAGAAACATAATTTCTCCTAGAGATCAATAAAGTACTCTGATTCTGATAAAAGCAGGAACAGAGGGACATTTAGATTATAGAAACGACAGATATATTCACTTGTTTGCATTTTGGAGCTGCTGTGAGCAAATATCTTAAACTGTTGCAAGAACACTAGAGGTCCATGCAAGCAAATCAAACCATTTTATAGACCGCACCTCAAAACATGCCTTTAAAAGTAGAAGCTATTATCTGAAGTACTGTAAAAACTGAAATCAAAGCCTTGCAGTTGAATGCCTCCACCACCGAGTGAAGTTGGAGTTTACAACTCAGCCACAACATTAAAACCACACACAGGTGAAATGAATCGACACTGATCGTTTACTTGCGTCCTGGTATCCATAAGGATTGAACTTTATCGCATACCGCCCACCTAAACAAACAACTCCAATGACACTCCCCAACGGCAACTGCCTCTCCCATCAGGAGAGGATTCGCCACAAGAACAAGTCATTGAGGAAAAGTCCTTATATCCCAAATCCCAATCCAATCAGAACACCAGAGCAGACACCCTGTCCCACAGCCCAGAGGACCCAAAGGACCAGACTGTCACCATCCTAGAGCCAGTCACCCCACAGAACACCCGCTGTAGGTAAAAAGTGCTAACTACGACCGAGTTATACAACTGTGGGGTCAGAGTTGTTTTGGGAGCATAACAGGGACCTACACAAAATGAGGCAGATAGTTTTAATGTTGTGGTTGATTCGTACATATGGACAGAAGACTTTAAATGCATTTAGCATGTGGGCAGAAGCCTCAACAATTCAATCTGACATTAATGAAACTCGTCGACAGAATGTGAAGAAACAACAGCTATGACATCATGTTCAAGGCGTCTCTGTATGGTGGGTGTTGCAGGGCCGGGCTGCATTCTCAGGTTTATGAATGAAGAATCCAATCTGCCCCAAATCCAACATGAGCTGGTGTTATCACAACATTTGTACACAATTCACACAATTTCCATACTTAGAAGACTTATTTTGGTAGCTTAAAGGCTACAGGCTATGAAACATTGGATTAGAAGTTATGTAGGTTTGAAAGTAGAAGAAGTTGTAGTTCTCGGCTGAACAGCTAGGCTAATGCTTTATGGTAAAATGCTGCCACCTGGTGGTGAGAGGAGTTTTACAAAAAGTACCTGAGAAATGAGATTCATGAAAATGGGACAGAGGGGTGGACAACCTGAAAACACACACCTGTCACCAGCACAGGTAAGCAAGGCTCTCTGTATAGTGTTAAGCAATGTTGTTTTAAAGTTTACGTTTCAATTTTGAATCTTAAAGAAATATGTAGGAATAAAATTAACAACAATATCAGGTGAAATTTATCCTGAATTGAATTGACTGAAAAATGAGAAACTTTTGAGAGAATGAACTGACATCAAATCAAAAAAGGGGGGAAAATAACACACAGATCAACTCAAAGAAAAGAGGAGGACATCGGGGAGAATGAGGATCAAACCTTCCAGGATGGGACTCTGGATGATGGGATCACTCCAAGCCCCGAGGGGCTGAGAGGCGGGAACTCTCCTGATTGGCCGCAGCCTGAGCGAGACCACGGCCACGTGGGTGAAACGGACGAACAGGAGGGCGAGGAGATGGGAGAGGTGGTGGTAGTGGTGGTGGGAGAGGAGTAGGAGAAGTATGAAGGGTGGAGGTGGGTGTCCTGGGCTCCGTGATGGTCAAAACCATTTGTCAACTGAATGTGAATGAATGAAGAAGCAGAAACAATTCAAAAAATTAAAGATGATGCTCACGACCGAGGAGTGAAAACATGAGACATGGGCGCGAAAAAGGTGCTTCATGCAGCAGAAAAAGCAAATGTTTGGGCGGTCTAAGTCGCCCGGCAGTGAGGTGCCAGCATTCATACACATCCAAATACCAAAGATCCTCATTTATAGCACTGACAATTTAATCTGGGTTTTCTTTGAAGCAGATCATTTTTTTCCCTTTTTAATCAGTAGTTTATTTCACTGGCCTTTCCAATTTTCTGAGATTTTGCAAAACAATTATGAAAATTATGAAAAGGACTTGCAGTCTTACAAAAATTCGCTTCAACTAATGCCACCTGAAATGCTCCCTACACATTTGTATTTCACATTTATGCATTTGTATTTAATTGCAACAGAGTAATTTTATTCTATGCTAAAAATACCTTTACTTAACCCAATAACATCTAAGCAAATGTAATGAAAGTAGATCTTTGTTGTGTGTTTTGTTATGTTTTTTTTTTTTTTTTAAAGATCCGGCAATTTATCCGTGTGCCACAGAGCCACACCGGAGGAGGCTGAGAGCCCCGCATGAGTTCTGATAACCAACTAAATTATGAACCATAACCATGGTGATGTTTATTAGGTTTAACTGCATGATGTTTCCTGTTTCAGTAACGTAGCTGAGATGTGCATCAAAGTCGCTCAGTCCCAACTGTGCGTTCACGAGTAAATCAAACATGTTGACTCAATATTAATTTTAAAAAGTTCAGAATAACTGTTTGCCTGACAGCCTCATCATACATAAATATATATCTTATATTCTGAACAGTTACCTGGTAAAATGACCAGGTAACCTGTCACCTGCTCTTCACCCTGACACACGCTCTGACCTCATCCCAGACCAGAGTGGGATTTCTTTGGCTTTTGTAAATGTTTCTGTTTTGACAAACATGAAGGGAAATCAGTTTGGTTTGTGTCCCTTTGTTGCTCACAGAGCTGGGTTCACTTTACATGGGTTAATTATACTGAGTGAGTAATTTTTTAATCCATTTCATGGTCGAGTGAACATCGTGTGCTCTTCATAGTTTTCAGGATGTTGATGATTATTAGGCTGCCAATCAAACCTGGAATATTTCTTCCTCCTCAGCCAACACTAGATTATATTTTAATTGTTCATTTATTCACTTGCCAATGTTGAGCACTGAATGTAATTGGATTTGTTAAGCAGCTGGAAACGTTTCTGTGCAGTCTGCTTTTTGTGCTTCATGAAGGCTCCGATTCACATCACTCAAAAATAAAAGCTTCATGCTGCAGACACACGACTGTGGCTCGACTCACCTGGAAAAACAAGAACAACAAAACACTAACACGGGTGTGTGTCTGCGTGTTCACCTGCTGCTGCCCGGAGCGTGGCTCGGGGTGTGAGGGTGAGGAAGAAGAGGAGTAAGAAGGCCCCACAGTGACAGACTGAGAGGGTGAAGCAGAGAGACACGACTGCAGCAGCGCCATGCAGAGCGCACACAGAGACAGAGCCAGCAGTTTGCAGGAAGCACAGAGGGAAGCCAAGAAAACAGATCAAAACACAGACACGAGAGAAAAGCAGAGGAAGCAGCAACAAACAGGTTAGCAAGAACAGCAGTCCAGCCCAGCGAGCACCAGTAACAGCAGGAATTAACCAGTGCTGGGGAGTATTAATACATATTCTGCAGTTTTCAGATTTCTGCACATCTCTAAAATTATTAAGACGGGTTTAAGTGCAGTGAAATTGGGTTAGGATGTGTTAGAAGGAGCGAGTCTATGAAACATTTAATGAGTAAGCTGTAATCTCCCAAAGACTGATCCCAGGTCAGAGGTCAAACAGAACAAAGCAGGAGTGTGTTAGATGAAGCAGAAGCTGGTTCAGCAGGTGGAAAGAGAAACTATCATCATTATGAAATATGAATTTTTTTAAAAAGCACTACTGCTAGCATTTTTCTCATTATATTTAATAGTGAGTCGTGTTGGAGTGAAAATCAGAAACAAAGCTAACGCAGGCTGAAGCTCTCAGATCTGTGTGTTCTTCTATTATGTGATTGATGCTAAAGTTTTATAATAGCAGTGTTAATACATGACTCATATCACAGTGTCACAGAGCGCTGGGGTACAACCCTGAAAGTAAAGCACAAATTCCCTCGCGGCTGTTTTTTGGACTGAAGTAAAGCACATGGCAGGCTGTCACACTCTGAATGTCTCCTTCCTCACACATCACAAACATCCTGTCATTTTGTTTATGTGCGAAATTATCAGCACAAACAAACTGACTATATATAATCTTACACAGTACAGGGGAACTACTGCAGGCACATCTTTACTTCCTAATTATCTTTGCTATAAAAACATCAGCACCAACAGACAGTGGACACCTTCACGCTCCATTTTTGGATATTTTATTTATGTAATTTATCTTGGAATAGCACTAAAACCAAAATGATCTTATTTAAAATAGAGTGTCTGAACTCTAGTAGTACCTATTATGTGTTTATATATATATTTATATACATGTACGTATATGCAGCTGGATAGCGTAGTGGTAAGACTACTCGCCTTTGGTGCAGGGATTGCAGTTTCTGCAGAAGAAGGGATTGCTCTCATGGCTTGATTTCTCATGGTATGATGAGGTACAGCACACCTGCTACGGCAAGGGGGAGCCAGGACAACAGGTTAGGGGGGAGATATCATCACCCCCACCTGATTGGGTACCAGGATCGTTGAGTGTGAGAGGAACTGATCTTATTTAAATTAGGTAAAGACTGATCAATACATAGAGTCGCCTGGCTAGGCTCTGACCAGCACTGACCAGCGTCTGCACCCTGAACCCCCTCAGCTCGACTGGATACAGATGCTGACTGATGAGGTCTGAATGAATGTCGTGCTGTATATCCTGGTCTTGTTCAGTATTTTGTAGTTTCTCCAACATGACAATGAGACTGACTGGTTGTTGTTTTGTTTTGTTTTTTTGGTTTTTAAACAAACAAGTAACAACAAAAGATGATGACGTTGTTATGGGTGTTAAACGTGGCTCTAAATTTGACGATATCTCATTTTGTGTTGTTTGTTGTTTCATCTGTCTGTATGAGGTTACTGAGACACGCACACGCGACATGTGGCTTCCAGCTAACAAACACACAGTATCGTAGGAACCGGGAAACATCCGCAGACATCATAAACAGAACTCGCTGGTTTATTTTTGGCGTCTGTTCTCAGTGAGCCGATGACTAAAAGCACTGAGCCGCGACTTTTGTTACCTGCAGGGTCTCTGGGGGCATCGGTGAAGGGGATTTGGACTGGTAGGCATCCTGAGAGATGAAGCCAGAGTCGTGTGAGGAGATTGAAGAGAGGCGGGCAGGTGTCTGCTGGGGCAGCACCGAGGAGGAGGAGGAGGAGGAGGCGCGATAACGGAAGTGGGAGGTCGGGGAGTGACAGTGTGAGCCGCTGGAGCGCGAGTCGCTGCTGTTCACGCTGTTCAGGCTGCTGTGGGGCGGACGGGAGGAGACAAATAAATGTCAGAAAGAAGGAAACCTGAGAAGGTCTGAAGTCATTCACTGGTTTTCTGTTTTAAAATCTCGGCTCATCACATGAAAGAATGAACAGTCAACCCTAAAAATGAGTCAGACAGATGAAATATTCTGTGAAATAAGACATGGTGGTAAAATAACATTTACTGGAGTTTTTTCTCTTTGATAAATCAAAACTTTCAAAAATCAATGATTTTCAAAAAGCTGCAGTTCTACTATTAACCACAGGGAGGCAGCAGAGGACAGGCTCTCAGCAGACCACCTTACCTCACTCTATTGTTGAGGTAATGAGGAGCTGGCAGCAGCCACATAACTAACCTGCACATGCTGGACTTCCTGGATACGGTGGTGCTTGGTGACGAGGGAGGAGTTTGGTAGGACCAGGTGCACTCGGAGCCCTTCAGGTCTACGATTACCTGGAGAGAAAAAAATGCAGTGAATCGTCTCTGATGTTTCTGTGAAGGTGTCTGTGTGCAGTCAGGTCAAAGGAAGGAGTGTTTACTCCGTGTCGAGGTTACCACTGACTGTAAGATCGGCAGGTAGAGTGAGTGAAGGTGTACTGAACTGCTGTGGAAGAAGAAGCAGCTGAGTGTGCAGGTGATTAGTCTGTATTGTGGAGTAATTATGGACCGGGACATTAGTTTAGCGGCAGATATTTGATCAGGGAGCATCCTGGAGGCCTTCCAGGGGGAAGCGTCTAAAACGTCAGAGGTTCTTTTCATCAGGCTCAACTCAGGCTCAATACCTGATTTTCTGTGCTTAAATCAAAAACCCTTCTGAAATATTTTAATCGGAACAGAAAATAGCTGAAACTGAGACATTTATAACAAAGGACAAGTTGTTTGATCGTGTGGTCACACGACCCCTAACAGCACGAGTACCTGCTCGCTGGAGGCGGGCAGCTTGTGTGGGTCCATGGTTAGCATCTTCAGGTCATCTGTCAGCGTCTGGAGGTGTGTAATCTCCCCCAGCATGGACATCTCCTCCTCCTGAGACACACAAACATTCATCAGCTGCAAATTCTACACAAAAACAGCTTTGAGACTGACGTCATCACAGCAGCTGCTCCACAGGAGGTTTGAAGAGCGAGCTGCAGCACAGAAGGTGTAGGAGTTGATGTTCGTCAGAGATTTACATTTGGATTGCAGCTGCTGACATCCAGCAAAGCATAAACATACAAATCTAAAGGGGCCAGGTGTTTCTTCAAAGGCTTGCAAAGCTCTGCGTAACTCTGGTAAGGACTCCAAACATCTTTCTGTCTTGTGCATAAACAGTTTGAATGCATCACTGACCACGACAGGCCGCAGCATGGACACGAAGCAGCAAAAGCGACTCCTCTCCTCCACCAGCGCCCTCCTCACTGCCTGCTTCTCCGTCTCCTCCAGCAGCAGGTACTTATCGCTGACGTCCTGCATGGCGCTGTCCAGCTGGGGCTGCAGGTCTCCACGGCCTGAACACAAACACGAGCACATACCTCGTTCCATCCAATTTCAACCAGAAACACCAAGCAGACCCTCACAGCCACTTGCCAACCAGTTGGAGAATAGTCATTTTTCCCTAGTGACCAGTTGCCACCTGGTTTCTAGGCCTGTGAATGGGCCCTAAAGCTACAGAACAAAAAGTCTTTGTTTTGTTTGAATTGGGCCTGTTTTGTACCAAAGTTTGCGCCCGTCAGTAAAACACATTCTCATTTACAGTGGGGGTGGGCAGAAGGTAAAACCTCTTGTTGAAATCAAGCAATGCCTCCAAAGAAATGGCAAACTGGTAAAATGCTCCCCTCTGCTGATGAAATTTTAGGTCACAAAAAGTATCTTTAAGGCATAAAATAGCATAAAAAGAAAGAAAATGGGGACTATTTGCAATAAAAAGTAGCTAAAAATCAAAATGATACACAAAAAAAGAAAAATTTCTCTTTCAAAATGCTGATTTAAATTTTTAAACTTAAGCAGCCACCCAAAGGTAATACCAGAGTTTTCTAAATCTCTCTCTCTTGCCGACCTACTCACGAGCAGAGGAACCGTTTCTGCGGCATTAACGAAATGCAATCACTTCAGTCCATCTGGGCTCAGATCAACAAACTCCACACAGAACTAAAGAGGAGGCAGCCTCACAGCTGCAGCCAGATTATCAGCCATCTGTGAAATCCAATTCTCACTGAACAGAACTTTAGCTACAAAGAGCAGAGCCTGCTCTGAAACTACAATCACTCAGTGGCTTCAAAAACAACAGTCAGAGCCTCCCACAAACCATTAACCACATTAAAGTTTTAAACAAGTCTTTTCTCTCTGGCGATCAGTCAGCCCATCCCGCCGAAACAAACAACCACTGGAATCCCACTGAAAACACACCACACATTAATAATGTTTGCCATTTTGAAATTACATTGTTGCTTTTATGAAATGTTTCGTAACAGGCTTCTGGTTTATTTTTAACTCTGTCCAAATGTCTCAACTCTCCCTCACTCCAAGTCTTTACTAAAGTGGTTTCATACTTGACACAGAAGATTAAACTGATTTCACGTGTCGACACGGCCGTTGCGACATGAGGCGGATGAACTGGAGTCTGTATCATGCTTTAATATCATCTCCCACAGCGACTGTAATTAGATTAGTTAATTTACTTTGTGACACGAAGCAACACCGAACTATTTTTACATTGTTTCATTGACTGGGTTTCTCCCGAGCGCTGAAGGGGACCGAACATGTTGAGGGTTTGGGGATCTTAGCATGCTACACGTTAATTCTGGTGAATTCATATGTTCCAGTTGGAAATGTGGAAATGCTGAACACGAGTATAAGGCAACTTAGATCATCCCTGGTGAGTCATTACTACATCCAGGCGTGTTTGACTCTTTTCTTCCATTTGCCCGCGTACTACGAAACAGGATTTAGGGCTTAGCGAAGGAACTTCAGGTTTAACCCTGTGATTTCCATCTTATGAAGAAGGTTCACAACTTATGCTGCAGACCTGACCACCTCCAGTTCTACTGACCAAATGATTCTCTGAAAAATAGCATCAGGGTTTTACTTTCACTGATAGGAATAATATATAAAAGAAATCCAGAATCTTAAACGCAGCTTTATTCCTTCTTTATTTGGCTGTTGGCTGAAATCAAGTTTAGAACCATTTTTACACTGAGTATGTGGCACGGACCTAAAACAGGCCACCTGGGTCTTCCATGGCTGTTAAGTCAGCGACGATCAAAAGGACAGAAGAGTTGAAACTGCATGGAAACTCTCCCTGGGTATCTTTCTGCACTGCTGTATTATAACATGTCATGAATGCATTATGCAATGCTGAATTCTTTCCTCGTTGGTTTCATCAGCCCACAGCTACACTTTATTGGATGTTAGCTTGTCAACAGCTGCTTTGGTGTGTTGTGTTAGTGATGGATCTGAAATGTACGCTGACCAATTAACCATCATTATCTTCTTGCTGAAATATGCAAGAAGTTCCCCAAGCACACTGCTTTCAGACAACTTCCTGTCGTGTCCGGAGAACAGTTTTTAAACCGTTATGTGGCATGACATGAATCATTACCATGGATGCAAGTTTATTTTGATTCATCAGACTGTCCTGCTTCCCTAAACACTCACTGGAGAACAAAATCTGAGTTAATCCATCAACAACGAGCCCCCTCCGAAATGCACCCTCTTTTATTTGACTAGAATTTGTTAAAACCACGGACAGTGCCATGAACTGCTTGCAGCCGAGGCCCACAGCGGAGGCAGACTAACACGTGATTACTCCGTCTTTTCATGACTTTGCTGTCATGACAATACGACATGACAGAGCAGACTGAAAAATGCCTGCAGCAATTTTCTAAACCTCAAAGCGACATTTACTTTTGTGTGACAAGATCACATTTAATCAGCTAATTTCACTCCTAACAACTGCTGTCTTTCCCCCTTCACATGGTGCTTTGGGGTTCAGTTTCTCCTCTTTAAAGCGATCGTTTGGTAATCTCATCTTCTGGATTTGAGGACAGACATAAACATGCAATTAAAGTTCCTCATTCCTCCAGCGAGATCCGAGGCCGGCTTCTGTGGTCGGGCTGATAGACGGGAGAACGCGCGCCGTCTCTCTTTAAGAATTTTCCAAGCACAGGCTTCAGTGATAAAGAGGAAAGAAATGGTGAGGACTTGCTTCCAGAAATGTGAACGTAATTCCAGGTTTCCCACAGAATTCAAACAAACAGGATGTCTCGGGCAGAACATCGCTCTTATGTTCTTGTTTATCTCACGATCTCCTCCTTTTTTGTCTAAATCGAGACATTTCTGAATGCTTTCTTTTCTCCTCATCCTCGTGTCCTCTGCTGGCCCTTGTGTAGCCTTTTCGATATAGCACGAGGTTAAACTGAGAAGACCCACAATCCCAAAAACAACAGATTTTTTTGCAAGCTTGTGCACTATTTACTCATTCCAAAGGATTGGACTATCAACATGGAGTTCCACTGTAATGCAATCAGGGGTCTGAGTGAGAACGTTGTATTTACCAAACCCAATAACCTAACCGGTTCATGGTCTTTCTCTCTCCCCTCGTCCCCTAGTCGGTCGCTGCAGATGGCTGCCCCTCCCTGAACCTGGATCTGAGGTCTCTTCCTGTTAAAAGTCAGTTTTTGCTCCCCACCGTCACCAAGTGTTGCTCATAAAACATCACCTGGTCATTGGGGTTCTCTCTCTCGCTCTCTCATTGTAGGATCTTACTTTCTCTGATTTTTAAGATTCCTTGGGATAATTGTTATTGGGAATGATGCAATAATAATTCACATGGAAGTGGGATGAGTTTAAATACCTGGGGTCAAACACCCAAAGCAAAAAGTCAATGCACAAGAGAGTGCAGGCAAGGTGGAGTGGGTGGAGACAATTGCCCAGGTGTCTCTTGGAAATGAGATTTAAATCTCATCACAAATCACTTTTCACCTGGATAAATAAAGGATGAAAAGTGCTAGAGGTGATTTGTGTCAGAAGGATGGCAGCAAGAGGGAAAAGGGAAGATTTACAAGATGGTAGTGACCTGAAAGAAACGACAGGAGACCAAGCTGAAGATGTCAAGATTTTCATTGGCACTGACCAAGGCTGAGCAGCTCGGGTTGAGCAGTTTGAAGAGGCAAGGCTGAGATGGTTTGGACATGTGCAGAGGAGAGATAATGGACAAGGATGTTGAAGATGGAAGGAAGAAAAGAGGAAGACCTCAGAGGAGGTTTGTGGATGTAGTGAAGGGGCCATGCAGAGGGTTAGTGTTGGGGGAGATGGAGGAACATGATCTGTGGTGGTGACCCTAAAGCAAGCAGTAAAAAGAAGAACTGAGCCATGGTGCGTGTCAGCACATTAATAAATACATGAATAAATAAGAAATAACATTATTTCTTTTGTACCCTGGACACCTGCAGATGCCAGGTTTTTAATTTTCTTAGCTACACAGTATAAATGGATATAAAACACATCCACGTATTTGAATTTAAGAGACACATGAAGACAAACTGGTGCAGACTGTCAGCTACAAGACTGGATTTTCAAACTCCAGGATCCTATATGATACTGTAATAAAATCTATAGAGGACCATAACACCCAGTTTAAATTCAGCACTACATGGTGGTGTCTGTGATGGGGCGCTGGAGCTGGCCCCACACATGACCCACTGCTTTAGACCAGCTGTGTTGTTTCCAGCTTTGTATCAACAGTTTGTCTTTCACCTTTTCCTGTTTAAACTCGATCCATTTCGAGTTCCCGTGCTCAAAGCCAGCACTATAAATAAAAAACCTTTCTTAAGGTGGTTTCCCTCAATCTTCTTCTCATAACATTAACTCTTACTCATCAGAGCGTTCCCTCCATTTTCCAGTCTTCAATCCTCTGTCATTACATTCATTTCATTCCAGCACAAGTTCCTCCACCTCTTTTTTTTCCTTCTTTGAAACTTCTCCATGTCCTCTTCCCTCGTGACATCCACTCCAGTGCAGAGGGAGTTTCCTCTCGTGCAGTAATAACAGGCTGGGAGGACCTGAGGACTGAAGCAGTCTGACCACATCTGAGGTTCCTCTGGGGTCAACCCTGGGTCCTGTTTGTTTTGTCTTAGAAGCTCAATTCAAAGCTGGAAACCATCGAGTCCTTTGTCGGCAGCAACAACAAGCTTTTGTTTCCAGTCATAATAAGGCTCGTTTCAGTGCGATCGCTCAGACTGGGACTACTTGTTCTAAAAGCAGAGCCTGTTTTGGTGTTTACTCGTAGTCCTCTGGAGTTCAGCAGGCAGAGCGAAGAAGTAATATTGCCACATCACATTCATGTAATTCCACTGGATTTCATGCTATCATAAAAGTTCTTTTAGAACAAATTGGTCAAGTCCTTTATTTAACAGAAAAACAAAGAGTCAGCAGTCATGCTGTCAGCTCTATGAGCCTGCAAATAAGAGGTTTACTCTGCATTAACAGTCTGACCCTCGAGGATAAATTCATCATCTACAACTGTGAATTATCAAAAAATATCCTGGTGTCACTGCGTTCAGACAAACCACTAATATTGGCTCAGTTATAGCTCTCACCATCCTCGTCTCTGCTCTCTCAAGTTTGAGGTCCTTGGTTGAAATCGCAGACTGCACAGGTAACGGTGCTTCCTTTACACAGGATTCAGCATGTACTGTGTCCACTGCTGTTAGATGGAGCTGAAGAGGACGGCGCTAACGAGGACCTCCAGGTCATGATCTGAACATAGCATCAGCGTGGAAGCTATCTGGACATGCCCGAGAAGACGATGCTGAACAGAAGCTCAGCTAATTTTAAATGAATAAGGGCTTTTGGTCTTTATGGAGCCGTTTTCCAAACTTTTTCATCACACCTCAAACATTCTGGATAACCTTTGCAGCTCTGTCAGCGTCCGTTCATCCGCCCGCTCTCTTCTGCTTATCTGAAGTCAGGTCATGGTGGCGGCACCCTAAGCAAACTTTCCAGTTCCCTCTGGGGGTTCCCAAAACATTCCTAGTCCAGATGAGATAAGTAATCTATCCAGCCCGAACCACCTTAACTGGCTCCTTTTGACGCTGCAGGAGCAACAGCTCCTCCGGATTCCTCCAGATGTCCGAGCTCATCGCCCCATCGCTAAGCCCGAGCCCACCCACCCTCCAGATGAAACTAAGGACGTTTTCACACCTGTAGTTTGTTTACTCTGAATTCAAATCAGCTGAGGCGTTTGTAAATTTGTAGCATTTACCGTGTTTTTAACGTTTGATTTAAACACACTGCAGGTGTGAAAACAAACACTGATATTCACAACTTTACTCTTTCAGTCATTACCCAGAATTTATGACCAGAGGTGAAGTGTCGATGGACCAGTAAATCGAAACCTTTGAGCTCAGCTCTCTTCACCGTCACCGTGGCTTCACCAATCCAATGCTCTCCGACTTCCCATCGCATGTGACTAAGATTCCAAGATGTTTGAACTCCCTTGCTTGACTGAGCCTCTCCACAACCCCACAGGGAGGACTCAAACATTTGGCGCTGACCCTGTCGTCTGCTGTCGTGTTGCGTTCGGGGCTGAGTCACACTGGTTAACACGGTTTTACTGAACGAGCCATGAAAATATTTCCTTTGAAGACTCTCGTCGGTGTGCCTCTAGTCTTTGTTGTGCGAGTCACACAAACATCTAAACAGCGTGGGAACATGTTTCAGCCGACCGAAGTGGGCTGGATGTGAAACTCAAACTGAGCTGGAGGTGTCAGAGTGCGACTGTTTCATATTCTCCCTGTTGATATATTCACAACCCTCTAAACTCACCCTCTGGATTATTGTCGAAAAGTTTAACACACTCTTTTTTTTATTATTGAAATATTAAAACCACACTCAGACTAAACATTGGAGAAGTAAAAATGGAAAACAGCAGTCGCCTGAGCCTTTTGCATTATGAGGAGAGCAAGAAAGGTGGATAGATGGGTGCGTACTTACCGAAGACATCAGCTGGACGAGCAAAGCACGATGGGACGCCAAAGGAAACAAATAAAAACATGGTATTAGCTTTTACATCGGCACATTGCTCCATGCAGTTACACCCTATAAAACAACTAATGATTGAATTTTCCCACAAATACCACAAAGTGTTTAATTTAAACAGTTTAAAGTCGCAGCAAAATATCGCAGCCCCTCAGCTGCAGTTTTTTATGCAGTGAACCCACACGTGACAAACCTTTCTTAGCTTTCTTCTGCAGCTTTAGAGTGTCTGATGATCTCTTCTTGATCTCCTGACGGGCTTTCTTGTACTCTGGAAAACGCACACAAACACGGTGTGAATGCAAACAGCGTGTGAAGTTTGAAATGTATGTAGCGGTTTATTGTGTGTGTGTGTGTGTGTGTGTGTGTGTGTGTGTGTGTGCGTGTGTAACCTTTGGCATGGTCTTTATCCAGAGTGTTGGCGACTCTTTTCCACTCCTCCATCTGCTCCTGTAGAGGGTTGATCAGACAGTCCAGGAACACCCTGAAAGCACACACACACACACACACACACACACACACACACACACACACACACACACACACACACACACACACACATACACACACACCACTTATGGTTAAAGCTGTCCCTTTTGCAGACAATAAAGACCACACAACACAAATCGAATTAAAGTTTCGAATTAAAGGCCGGATTAAATCTGTGGGGAATTAATGCAGATTATTATTACCAGAGTGATTAGCTGCAGCGGTTTATTCCTAACAGAACCGATGCATGTGCAGAAATCAAAGGAGCTGATATTGTTAAGCATACAGACCAGATTTATGTGTGCATACAGCGTCCAAACCATGCATGAGCCTCTCTGCCTCAGTTGGGGCTCGATCACCAGTAAACTGGTGCATGGAGATCACTCCCAGGATGCTATGGTGTTTCTACCACTTCTAAGAAGTTTGGATTTACAATAATTTGACACAAGCATATGTATTCAGTTTCTTGAATGAAGAAGAGAGCTGATTCATAAAGCTGTTTAGAAGAGGATTTATTCTGAGGTCATTTTTCCATTTAGTAATTAAAGGCTGACAGAGCATCACAGAGATCCATTAGATATTACGAGGTCATGTTTACTGGGATTTACATGAGCTGCTGTGCATATGTCCAGCATTATAAGAAACTCAAACACTAGTTTCACTCCTGTGTTCTTCCCTGGTCATCTGCACACCACCAGCAGCCCCACAGTCTCAGATATGTTGGTCTAGAATAAATACTGTGATTACAAGTAGAGAATAAAACCCCTGTAAAGGGACCAGTTAGCTTTCATTCCCAGGTTAAATGTCTCTGCAGAGGTCATAATGGATTAATAATAATGGATTGCATTTATATAGCGCTTTTCTAGGCACCCAAAGCGCTTTACAATTCCACTATTCATTCACTCTCACATTCACTCACTGGTGGAGGCAGCTACAGTTTTAGCCACAGCTGCCCTGGGGCAGACTGACAGAGGCGAGGCTGCCATATCGCGCCATCGGCCCCTCTGGCCATCACCAGTAGGCGGTAGGTAAAGTGTCTTGCCCAAGGACACAACGACCAGGACAGAGAGAGCAGGGGGATTGAACCGGCAACCTTCCGGTTACAGATGAGCTTTCCAATCCCCTGAGCCACGGTCATTTAGCAGCTCCAGTGCCAGTTAGCAGTGAATCAAACACCTGGGCAGACTTGCTAATTTTCAGCCCTTTTCCATCTATGATGTGAGTCAGTGCAGTTGCCTGAGAAATTCCACTCAGTCATCATTTAACTGGACTCGAGTTTGGTGAAACTGAAGAAGAAAGCAGTGTGAAATTGTTGCTACTTCTATGTGTCTTTATAGCGTTTAGCCTGCTTTCTGACACTGTGACCTCAAACATGTTACCCCAGAAGGGAAAAAGAAGTCAAAGGGAAACAGCTCGGTCAACTTTAAAGGACGTTTACCCTCAGTTTTTTTTAAAAACCTTACCTACTTGGTTATTTTGGTGTGAAAACTGAACTTTATTTTAGAACACTTATTCAAGATTTATAATGCATAATGTGACAATAAGAGGATTTTACGTCCCATGTGGCCAGGAAACACCTCTGGATCCCCACAGAGGAGCTGGAGGGGGGAGGTGGTTGGGTGAAGGGCATCTGGGACGCTTTGCTTAGCCACATAGAAAATAACTGGATGTCTGCCGTGACACATCATACTTTATTAACAGAGGTGAACCCTGCATCCTCCTGCTACTGCATCCCTGTTCACAGAGTCAGCTGGAGGTCCCATCTTACAATTTCAATCTCTCAGACTCTCTGCTTTCATACGGGTGGAGTTAATGGACTCTGCAGCGAAGGCAAAATGAAAAAGAGGAAGGCTGATTTTGATCAGGAGGAGCGGTAGGTGAGGTTTACAGGCTCTTGGAAAGAAAGCTGGTGAAAGGATGTGGTCACAGCAGGACTGACTGGGGCTGATACTGCACTCTGCGGTCACGTGGATGTAAAAGATGAGTAATGAAGAGTGTAAGGAGGATTCGTAAAAGCAGAACGAAGGCGACACAAAGATGGACGAGGGTGTATTTATAAAAACGATCTGGATAATTATTTTCAGCCACAATGATGTCATTAGATTGAGTCAGAGACTAATGGACCAAGATGGAGGATCTAAAAGCTGAGGCAGGCGGAAGAGCAGGTTGCCATGGAGAACTGGGAGGACAGGCCACTCCTGTTCATCTGACACACACACACACACACACACACACACACACACACACACACACACACACACACACACACACACACACACACACACACACACACACACACACACAGATCTACCCACATGGAGAACTGGCGTAGTTTGGCCTCGATGCTGCGATGCCTCATGCACATCCTGGTGAGGGCTGAACCGATGTCCCGGGTCCCCCCTGAAAGCAAACACACAGACACAGAGGACAATCTGTCAGTCAGACCGGGAGCTGCAGATCACTGGAAGACTTTCAACATGATGCAAATTCACAACTAAAATCACACTTGCAGATCCTGTGCTGTAAATCCTGTGTTTCTGCCTATCATCTATTTATTTAACCTCTAAATAAGCTGAAACAGGTTTTCTTCAAAATAAGAAACACTATCAATACCATATACACTCACATGCAACTTTATTAGCTACAAGCCTTCACCTGCTTGCACAGTCAGTCACAGCAACTCGATGAATTTAGGTGTAATCAAGACAACCAGCTAAAGTTCAGACTCAGAATGCTGAAGAAAGGTGATTTAAAGGTCTGAACATGGTTGTTGGTGTGGGACAGGTTGGTCTGAGTATTTCAGAAACTGATGACTTTCCCCTCATAACCATCTCTAGGGTTTAAAAACCAGAAAATATCATGTGAGCAGCAGTTCCCTTAGGAGCAAATGCCCTGTTGATACCAGAAGACAGAAGAGAAAGGTCAGGCTGCTGCTGCTTTGAGTTGATAAGAAGCAACAGCGAGTCAAATAGTGACCAGTTAAAGCCGGGGTATGCAGAAGAGCATCTGAGAACGCACAAGTCACACCTTAGAGCAGATCTGCTATAGCAGCAGAGACCACACCGAGCGCTGCTCCTCTCAGCTAAGAACACGAAACCAAGGCTAAAATTGTCACAGACTCAACAGACGATTGAAGACTCGCTGCCTGGTCTCATGAGTCTCCATTCCTGCTGCAACATTTTGATGGTAGGCTCAGAAGTTAGAATGAATAACAGAGATTAGATCCATCCTGCCTTTTATTAGTGGTTCTGGCTATTGCTGGTGGTGTAATGGGGAACACTTCTTTTGGCACAGTTTCTGCCCTTTAGCACCAACAGAGTATCATTTAAATGCCCCAGGCTGTCTGAGTACTCAGTGTACCCAGTGTACAGTGTCTGCTCCCAGCAGGATAACACACTGTGTCACAGTTTCTTGAACATGACCTTCACAGTCACCAGATCTCAATCCAATCGAGCACCTTTGAGGCGTGGCGGAACAGGAGATTCGCATCATGGATGCAACTGACAAATCTGCAGCAGCTGTGTGATTCTGTCACGTGATTTTAGACCACAATATCCTAAATGTTTCCAGCACCTTGTTGAATCTATGCCATGAAGAATTCAGGTCATTCTGATGGCAAACATGAGTCCGATCCAGTACTAGACCCTAACGGAGTGCCCAGTGAGTGTAGCAAGTAATAAACTCTTAATAGATTATAATAAAAAAAATGCAACCACCATCCTCAACATAACAGGTAAACACAAACCACAAGCTTTGACATGGAATAATTTATCCTGTTTATAATCAGCAGGGATGGTAAATGTGTACAAAACAGAATTATTCCCCCTAACTAAGACAGCAAAAACAACTCGTGAATACAACACTTGCATGTCATCAGCTTGTGTTATATGAAGCAAATCTCTAGGAGAATGTAAACACACACACACACACACACACACACACACACACACACACACACACACACACACACACAGATACTGTCGAAATGAGCGAACTGGTGAGCGAAGACGAGCTGCAGAGCCCTCGTACTTCTGTGTGGGTCTGACATCTTTCACTTGTGCATTAGATCTGCACAGCATCAAAAATACATCCAAACATGAGCCATTCCACTCACGTACAGCTGTGATTTTCTTATCACTGGAGTCTGCTAGAGTAGCTTTACATGATCCAGAATTCAGAATAATCCTTTTTTAATCTCACACTGGACCTTGTTGTAGGTCATCCTCTGATCAGTGCAAATCCACAGAAAGGCTAATGTCCTCAAAGTCGCCCAGATCTCAGCCCAGGTGAACATTCATGAGAGATTCTAGAGACATGCCGCGCTGCAATCTACACCACCATCGTCACAGTCACGCTGCATTAGCTGCTACAAGCTAAGGGAAACTCCTGGATTTGACTCTTTGCACCTCTACAAATGATGACTTGGATAATATTTAGTGTGAGCGCACTTATAAACAACACCGGATTTCTTCATCAGCCTACTTGGTAGAAAGCTTGTTCCAAGTATCTTGGACTGGCTGACATTCTTCTGTGAATTTAAGCCGACTCAGAGTTCGCTGTTATTTTGTGTAATCTGAGACGTTAATAAATGACAAAGAAGGTAGCTGCACCTTCTCCCACACAGCCAATCGCTAAACAAACCCATGAAAACATGAGCCAAATAAATATCATTTTTCTGTATTTAAGACTGAAAACAAGGCAAAAACATTTGATAACTTAAACAAGTTAATAAAGCAATTTCAGCAACTCCAGAAATGGACGGCATTCAACCTCCAGTGTCTTGCTCAGGGACACTCTGGCAGGGTGTCGGGGAGCTGATTGTCAGTGCAGCAGAAGCTCCACAGGCGCCCAAATAGGCCAGATGGTCATCCTCTCTCCCCCCCAGACAGAACACTCCCTCCTGGGGAAAATTTCACGACAACTCAGCCTGGCAGCCTGGAGATCCAGCAGCTCCTCCAACACACGCCAGCGCTCGCCTTCCTGTACATGTGAAGACCATCAACAACCACATTCCTCTCCACCTTTGACTTCAACCTCGCCTGAATTCTTCACTTCTTAATATCCTGACTAGCAAATTCTTGTCTTTTAATATCGTGTATTGTGGACTTGCTTACTCTTTAACTTCTGCAAGGAATATCATCAGGAACAGCCCTCACAAGTATACTGTGCAAACGCGCGAGTTGGCTGGGGTGGGTGAACACTGCAATGCACCACTCCTCTCCCTTCCCAATGTCTTCCTCCTTTCCTCTTCGTCCTTTCTCCGACATGTTTCTGTCACACCCTTATGTCTCTTTTCTGCCTTCTCTTCAGGCTCCTTAGAGCCATCGAAGGCACAGTGAAGACGAGCTATCCTGCTCCCAGCACAAATATAAGAGGAAATAACATTACCCTACATGTGTCTCTATGATGGATTGCTGATGATTAAATCTTCCATGCTGAATTCTCAGCAAGTGAAAATGAAACAAAGTACCAAATGGGGAACTGAACCATATCAACGTGTAGAAGAAAGCTGTGTGAAAAGAGGCTCATACCAGAGACACTGCAACAAGCACGAAAATATTAGTGCCGCTCCCGTCAGCTGAGCTATAACTTTAATGGGTCAATCAACTTATGTGAGTGGAAGAAATGTACGGCAACCAAGTCCAAGATAAGGTTGTGGTGGATGAAAGGACCAAATTGTGTCCAAGTTTGATAAGCTTTCAGCACTAAAACTATTTTTGTGTTTACAGATAGTTTCAATAGCAAAGACGTATTAAAAACACTTTAAAGACTGGCTTTCTGCTGGATGACCCTAAACCTCTGTCATGCGTGTTGTACGGTGTTTCTGCGAGCACAAAGTGAGCTGTGTGCTTCTTTTGGTTGTAGACAGTAAAAAAAAGAAAAGTTGCCCCATAAACTGTTCACAACAAAGTTTGTAGATGTTTTAAATAACCGGGGTCATGATTCCTTGAAAGACACGTTAGCGCAAAGTTTTCCTGGCTCCCAAAATTACTCCAGCACCAAAGTAACTGGAGGGCCGAACAACTCTAACTTGAGCCGGATTTCTTTTATTTTGGAAGAAATTCTTAGGGCTCTGTTGATGTTATCGAGGGCTTCTTGAACCCTGAAGCCTCAGGGCTCGGGGCTCAGGGCTGTACGGTCCATCAGCCATTCAACCATGTTTGATTTAGCCATTTCTTTAAGAAGCCAGAGCTCTTTTCACTCCAAATACCACCTCCTCTTCCACTTTCCTGTATCTCATTGTACAACTGTATAGTGACAATACAGACATTCTATTCTATTCTATTCCTCTTGCCCTTCTTCACACCATCTCTCCATCACTCCCACATCTTCCTCTCGTCTCTTCTCACATTCAGACGAGGTGCTGCCTCCTCTCTTCTCACCTCATCTCCTCCTCTCTGCTGCCCTCCTCTGAGAAACAAGATGTCACACTTCAGAATCGGTCCAGGCCAAATTTCCCACCCGCCATCTCTGGTGGTGGTGCAAGATATAATTTGTCAGAATTGCCGCAGGGCTTCTCCGGCAAAGATTTTACGACAAGAATAGAGTCAAAATCGTAAAGCAGACCTCCAAATGAGCTCACTTCTGAAGGTCTATGTGATCCAAACGTGCTGATAAAGCTGACATGGCAGGTTTTCTTACAGGACAAAAGGCTCGAGATGGCCTTTTCACTGGTGAGCTGAATCATGCAGATCTGTGAAAACGACTTCATCTACAAACATTTGGCCTGAGTGCTGGCTGGGCAGCTCTCCACACACACTGTAAGCCCACGTCTTTCAACCTTTTTTTGACCTCATATCCTCAATTTCTCCGAACCACCACAGTCTGAGATAGCGTGACTAACAGTGCACAATCTTTATTTTAGGAGGCAGCATCAATGATCTGAAGCATTACAATTCACATTCAAACCAAGAGGTGAGAGTCCTTTAAGCCAGATCATCATTCACTTTGTGTACACACACTGTTCTTCTGATTTGTAAAGAGCCTGGTACAGATCTAAACAAATCAAACCTAAAACTACTAAAGCGAGGACACCTGTTTATGTGGATGTGGTGATCCTGGCAGGATCTCCAACTCGGTGTCTCTCTTGACAAAAGGCTTTACCACTGGTTCTTAGTGCTGTTTATCAACCCAAACTGTTGCCTAGTTTTAGAGATATCAGCTGTAGAGATGTCTGGCTTCTCTTGATTATAAGATAACTCTCATTCTGTGGTGTTTAAAGTGCAATAAATACACTCAAAATTAAATTAAAAGAACCCTTTGAAAACAATGGGGAAAAACATGCATATACATCTATAATGATATGGACTAGGCAATGTTTTAGGACGGAAACAATGCCACATATTTTGATGAAAATGATCAACACAGAGAGCTGAATACAAAAACAACTCAAAAATCTAAGTTAAAAAAAAAAGATGGCAGGCTAGTTCACTTTGCCAAAGTTTCAATCAGCAACTCAAAATGCTGCTCAGTAGTTTCTGCAGCCGCCACAAGCTGCCATGGATGCCTGACAACATTGGGACATGCTCCTAATGAGACGATAGATGGTGTGCTGGGAATCTCCTCCCAGATCTGGGCCAGGGCATCACTGAGCTGATGGGGCCAGTCAGTGGTATCTGTTCCTTCCTCCTCTAGGAACTGAACCCAGGACCCACTGCTCCAGCGCAGGGTCTAAAAATTGGTCCAAGGATTTCATCCGGATACCTGAAGGCAGTCAGGGTGCTGTTGTTGAGCCTGCGGATATCTGTATGTCCCTCCATGGGTATGCCTCCTCGGACAATCACCACCAAACCAGTCATACAGGCAGACCCTTTCAGGTCTGTCACATGAGCTCAGGGTGGAAAGTGGTGGACCTGGTATTCTGTGGCAAATGCCAGTCTGGCTCCACGGTGCCAGACAGTGAGCACAGGGCCCACCAGAGGACGTCTGGCCCTCAGGCCACCATCATAAAGTCTGTTTCTGATTACTCAGTGGCCTGTGGAGGTCATTTGTAGCTCTGGCTGTGCTCATCCTCTTCCTCCTTACACAGTGGTGCAGATACAGATGTTGATAGGTTAAAGACCTTTTGCGGCCTGTTCGGCTCTCTTAGAGTAACTGCCCGTTTCCTGAAGTCTCCTCCAGGCTCTCGAGACCGTGCTGGGAGACACAGCAAACCTTCACACACTGATGAAACATCCTTGAGGAGTTTGAGTGTGTGTCCGAGCTCTGTAGTAGTGACACTACTCTAGAACTCTGTATGTTAGTAATCCATTATTGCCATATTACACATAAAAGCAGCTTGGAAAAACTACTAAGAAATAAAACACATGTTGCAGCTCAATACTCTTTGATCTATCCGCATACATCAGATCCACTGATCCAGTTGTATAATTACAGTAGATTAGGTCACTTTGCTGTATTTTATGGATGTAAACTGTGATCTGGTGCGTTCACACTGCCACAGGCTCTAAAGTGGAAAATTAACTTCCTGGTGTCTTTTTCTCACGTCACCCGCTGTGTGCACAGAGACACATCGATGTCAACACAGCTCTGCTCTCCCATCTGTACCCCACAATTTACATTTTAGTGGATTGGTAGAGCTACAAAACCTAAGTGCAACATAAAATTGCCTTCCACACCCCGAACGTGCTGGCTGAAGCCGCCAAGCTTAACAGCTCTTCTGGCAGAAACGCTCAGTGTGACATGATGTAAACGTCAGTGTCGTCCCCTCAGCTGGGCTGTGATGTTAGTTGGCTGCGCAGTTCTTTGGGTTGGCAGGTTGTAATTCACCAGAAACCAAATGGTTCCTACACAAAACTACTCACAACAAGGTTTGTGTGTTTTCTGAGTAACTGGGTCGGAATTGCAAATGTATATTTTTTTTTCCTTTTTCCTTTTTTGAAGAGATTTGAGCACCACAATGCGAGTGGTGTGTTTGGTCTTTTGTAGTCAAAACAAGGCAGACCTCGCTATGGCAGTTCTCTGTAAAACTGGATAACTCACACAAACACTGTGTAGATCAATAATCAGCACTACAACACACACATTTGACTTTAGTAACCTTTTAACTGAGTGCAAATGCTGAGCAGAACAAACGAAAGGAGATCATTTTAGAAAAATAGCTGAGTAAGGAAATATGATCTAATTAAGTATGATCGTATTCCTGCCTGCACCAAGACGCTGCCTGGACAAGTCGTCCACCAATGCACAAAAATGCACTCAGGCTAATATCTCTGCAAAAACCAGTGCAAACTCTCTAATCTCTCAACTTTCATCACAAACAGTACGAAGGTTTGATTTTTAGGCACAATTAGCATGAACTTAATGTCCGGTGTTAACAGGCTAGAGCTCTTCCTGCAGGGTCACAATCAGTCAATCAGTTATTGGTCACATGCAGCTGATTGACCCGACTTCTCACGTGGGTCCTGTGTTGTGTGTGTGTGTTTGTGGTATTGAGATCCAGCTGACCCAATTCAGTGGGACAGAGCAGCGTCTCTGTCTGCGAACCGGCTGCAGGTCAGACAGAGACGCTGCTCTGCAGACAGAACGGCCCCGAGGCTGCACAGCAGCTGATCTGCATGGGAGACCAAACTCGGCCCGTTTAAACCCTCAGACAGAAGAAGCCCTGGCCGTGACACCACACAGGAAATGAGCTGTTAGTCAGAGACCAGCAAGAAGGGAAAGAGATCAAAACCAAGGCTGGACCGGAGCGAAATGAAGGAAACATGCTAATCAACAAGGAGTTCAAAAATCTCAACCTATGAGGAAAAAAAATCTGTCTCAGGTAACGTTGGTTCACCGATGATTAGCAGAAACCAAAAACTACTTCTGGAAAAGTGTTAAACAGCACAGATGATACAAAACAAAGTTTCATAAGACATAAGATTCTGCTTTTAGACTAAATAGGATGCAGTCTCATTTTGGCACAATTCTGACGGAAATCTGGAATTATCTGAAATAATGAGCAAATGAGACTGATTCAACTTTTTGTGCCAGCTTTCATTTCTCTGGACCACAAAGAGACTTCAGCCAGTGCCAAAAACAGAGCAGAATCATCCCTTTGCATTGGAATAATTTATCTTCTCATCTGTTTTCTTCCACCAACCAGCAGCTCCAACAGTGAAGCTGTAAAAAATGTCTTTAGGTTTAATGGTAACTATGTAATGTAGTTAAAATGTTATGCACATACGAGAAGAATATAAATAAGTGTGTTTTGTTCTTTTTGTCTGTGTTCATATAGTTTTGATTTTAGACTCATAACTTTCATAAGAGTTTATCGGGTAAAAAGAGATAAACCAATAATGTCTGTTTATAGAGATAATATTGTTGTTGTGAATTTCTTCATATGACATCATTTCTACTTTTAAAAGGAAACAAAGCACAAGTCGGTGAAAGCAGATTTTACTTTAAATTGTAGGAAAATAAAACCACTACTACACTGTACAGTAGCCACGCCCCTTTTCTCTCCCATTTCTCTTCTCAGAATACCTGAGATTTACCTGGTGACCCTTCGGCAGAGCTGAGGGTAAGGAAATAAAAACAGCAAAGCCACAACAGTAAAACGCTGCTTACATGTTGATGAATCAGTACTATTAGTACGTCACATAAACTCAGATAACAGCTAGAATGGACATTCTCACTGTGATTTATTATTGAGTGTTATTAGTAGCTTCAGTTCAGGAAAGGGTCTATCCTCCTGTACGTCCCTGTCATCTCATAAGCTATAGTAAAAAATTACACTAATGTTTCAAACTGTTTTAAGAAGGAGCTCTTCCTGGATGCTCTTTGGAGGGATGCATATAATCTAAAATATCAAATCAAATCACTTTTATTGTCACATCACATGTGCAGGTACACTGGTACAGTACATGTGAGTTACATTCTTGTGTGCGAGCTTCACAAGCAACAGAGGTGTGCAAAAATACAATAACATAAGAACAAGCAAAATATAAGAATGGCTAAATCTGAGAGTTATATGAATATATGTACAATATAAGAGTGTATGCATATTACTGAATGTGTATACTAAATATCAAGAACTACTGTTTTCTATGAATTATTTTATTAACTGTAAAACTTCATTTGTAATCCACAGCCTAGAGCGTCCCAGCTGCAAAGTTTCTTTAACATTAGCAAAGCAAAAGGCTGCAGGACAGGTGAGCAGAACACAACTGCACCAAACACACAGGTGACATTAGCTGCCCGATGGCTAAGCACTTACTCTTCTACACTGCAAGCTGCTGGAGTTGACCATATTCCTCTGTCAATACAACGAGGTAATAGACAATGGAGACTTTCTGGAATTATAAGACAGCCCACTAAATATCCTGGCTTAGGAGGACTTTGACTTTACTTTGTTATGACCTTTATTTGCCTTTGAAGATGAGCTTTTGTTACCTGTGGTTGATGGCGCTGTGTGGGGTTTTTCCTGTGTGATTTGGGTTGAATTTGGTGAATGATTGTTGATATCTGTCCAGGTAACTGAAGACTCGTCCTGTTGGTGGAGTTTAACTTGAGATTTTTCAGCCCTAAGTGGAAGTTTTCTACTCAGGAAACACTACGAGGAAAGATTTGGCGCATTCATGGACTCTGTTTCCTCCCTGATGAAGACTTGAAACAAACGAACTGAGTTCTTTGATATTTTAGTTTATGCTAATGTTTGTTTGGCTCAGTTTGAATGAGGTTATTTGCATCTTTAGTACTGAATAAAACAGTGAATTACTTGATTTTCCTGAATGAACTTCCGGATGATGTTTGACCGCCATGTTGGAGGTCTTTGAAAGTTCAGCTTTCAGCGCCACAAACGGCAATCACAAGCATCGGCAGCTTTCTGGGTAAAAGACAGAGAAACTTTTTGGGGAGTGTCCTGGGGCACGACTCTAATCCAGCACACACACTTTCAACCCTAATTTATAAATCGAGATTCCCGACCGACTCTTCCAAGAAGATAACCTCGCTGTCGAGCGCTCTCGGCACTTCAACCAGCGGATGTTGAGCCGCGTCAGCGCAGTGTTGAAGTGAACAGTGACCTGGAATCTAAGACTGGAATTTAAATCCATCCGACTGGGATGTGAGCTCAGCCATCGCACTCCCACAGGAGCAGCTCCACACGAACACTGGTGGAACTGGGCTGAGGAACTGGAGCAGCTGAAGCATCTCACACACTCACACACACACACACAGTAGCCCAGCAGGACAGGCAGTAAATCAGTGTCCTGTAGAACGAGACTATATTTCTTGTCTTGTTGCTACAGGGAGCTTACGACTAGAGAGCTATTTTGGAGAACTGGAGCATGAAGGAGGAGGAAGAAGAAAAAAACAATGACAACCGGAGCTGCAGAGGACAGAAGATGGGATAAAAGAAGAAGAAGAAAGGAAAACTGGAAGATTGAAGTGAAGATTAAAAGGACACAAACACTTCAACGACCCTGCTCTTCTTCTTCTGGGACAGTCTTCTTTAATCCCAAACAACAAACAACAAAAAACCCAGAAAAAGAAAAAGAAATACTAAAAGCTAAACCACATTGTGACCTCAGTTCTAACAGGCCAAGAACTCACATCCAGCCCACAGACCCTAAAGATCAGCTGAATCCGTTGCACACATTCACACAGAAGACCTTACATAGAAATTACACCATTTGCACTGGAAGGGGTACCTGCGTATCTTCAACCCGCTTTGCAACCCACATGCCCTTAGTGTCTTCATTTCATGCCAAGTGTGATTATAATTGGTGTCATATCTAATATCATATTGATGTCCGCTTTACTTTTGAGTTTACTAGACGAGTTTTTGCTGCATTGTGTTTTTAAATATGTGCCTGGAAGGTCAGAGCAATGTCAGTAAAGTGTTTCTGACTGAATCGCAGTAAAACCGTTTCAGTACTTTGATCCTTTCAGTTGCTGTAGTGGACGCAGTTGTCTGTGGGTTGGTCTCTCTATGGGCTTACCTGTAGCTACAGCACGATCATCTGGGTAATGCTGTCAGCTGGTCTTACTCATGTTTTCTGCTCAACTTGGATCAGTTTTTAGTTACACCAAAAAAGAGTAAAAAGCTACAAAGTACCCAAACTCTGACCTTTGAGAACAACAAACAGGAAACTTACTCTTTAAAAAGGCAGCAAATGTGCAAATCTGTTAAAAGATGCCTCCACTTTTACCAAGACTGTAAAATCTGGATCTTCTTGTGTGTATAACAAAATAATTACAATGCATTAATTAAGGGTGGGATGTTTTTAAGTAAGTTTCACATAAAATAAGTCTCAACCCAAAAAACAAAAAAAAAAACCCAAATCTTTTGAAATCATGTGGTTTCAGTACAAAATAGTTTAAAGCTGTAAGTTTAGAGAGCAGGCTGCTCTATTCTATGATTACACTGTCAATATGTGATAAATGGTGCAATCCCAGCAGCTTGTTTAACCCACTAAAACCCCAGAGTTTGGCATCACCGTACATTAGCACTTTTATTTCACTCTTTTTTTCCCTTGCTGCCTGTCAGTAACACACACATGACCACAGCTGTGATGCCATTAAGATCACACTCGGCACAAAAGCCTTAAAGAAGACAAAAACCATTTAAAAGGTCCCGCAAAACCTCAGCTTCTGCTGTCAGTCTGCTGCTGCGTGACAGAAGTAACTAATCAGGTGATGGCCAGCGTTAAATCAGGCGCATGCTGTTGCCCGGTGGTTGCATCAGTCAGCATCTCTCTCTCCATATAGCCAAGGTCACTTTACAACTTCAATACGTCTCACGTGTCAACAAGCAGCAGAGGTGTCGCTCGCTGTCAATCTCTTTAATGCAGAGGCACGAAATACCAACTTCCTGCCAATTAGTGACACGTCACAAAGGTCACATTGAGCTCAAATGCACTCCACAGTGCACACAAACACGTTTTTGGGCTTCTTGATGTCTTTGATTTCTTTTTATACGAGAGCTTCTGTTTGTACGGAGCGCTGCAGTACAAATAGTGCAGCTTTGAGTTTAGCCCAATCAGATTTTTTAAATGTGCAAAAATGTCACAATTTTCTTGAGGTCCTGCTTCCTGAACCATAGAGACAGAAACAAGATGCATTACCTGAACTTTTATATTTGGCCTAAAGGCTGCGGGGAATTTGGAGGAGAAGCTATGAAGTCGCTGACAAAAAGAAAATGTGCAGCAAAAGAACTCAATATCTGTTATCTATGAATGTGGCAGCACCAGATCTGATCACATCCAAGCGTTGTTGCTCCATCTTTAAGCTTTCAAAATCACCTCTCCTAACTGGGATAGAGTACACACGCAGTGGGAGTGTTTTTAGGGAGTAAACAGAATTCCTCACATCTCATGGAGGGGCGACCGGGGTCGTACAGTCCTGGAATACCACACAGAGAAGAGGGGAGGGGAGCGATCCAAGGACGCCTGCCAACATAGGGCTGCAGTCTTAGGATGCTTTCTGCAGCGTGTGTGTGTGTGTGTGTGTGTGTGTGTGTGTGTGTGTGTGTGTGTGTGTGTGTGTGTGTGTGTGTGTGTGTGAGAGAGATACAGTAAAGGCTTAAGATTCTTTAAATAACACCTCCCTCTCTCGTTACGTCCTGAAGTTGGAAAGCTGTATCAGTTTGCTGCTGTTGGGATTCATATAAAAATGGTGAACGCAACACTAACAAGACGAGCAGCAACATTTTAATGAGGTTTTTAAGACTTCGTGTTGGTCTGCATCCTCTGCTGTTTTATTTATATTTTTTATTTTTGAGTCTAATTCCAGCAGGCGGTCATACGGTTTGCACCTTTTGCGCTTGTATCTGCTGACCCGACATGGTTGTAACGGGGGCGGGGCGGGGTTGTCACGGACACTGATAACTGTCAATCATCAGCGGTGAGGCAGCTGCTGTCCTGTCAGCTGCTCTGACCACGGCTCAGTGAGCCGCTGCAGGAACGCTGAGCAGGAAGGAAAATGGAGTGTGTGGCACGTGATACAACTTCAAGTGTTCCACTATTAAGAAAAAAGGTTGAATTCATCAGAATAACTGCTTATAAAAATGTGTGTATCAAAAGAAAGAAAGACTTACTTATTGTTTTTATGTAGTGGCTTCAAAAAAATGCTGAAATTTTTGACATTTTAAAAAAAGATTCTCAAAATCTCATTTAACCTCCTACGACCTGAACCTTTTCATGGCAGCATTTTTAATTTCTCTTTGCTATTTGGGCTGATTGGAACCTGATGAATGTAAAAACAAAGAATTACCTGATTTTTGTTTCTGAGAAAAATGAGATCCACATATGAGGACATTCGTTTTAAATTTCGATAGAACAGAAGCAGTTTAACGTCATCGTGAGTGGACATCAGGCCCTTGTAGATCAAGTTTTAGTATTTTGGTCTAGACAACCAAAAATGTGATGTCCACATATGTGGACGCCAGGTCTGAGCAGGTTAAACAGACACCAATATCTTGTCCCTTAATTTCACGTGTGGTTATTCATTCATTCATGCCTGTAATCACAGCTGTGACTATCAGACAGAAGTCAGGAACATTGCATCTCATCTTAACATGCCTCCACCAACACCTTCAGTGTAATTCTACCTCTGCCATGTGTGAGTAAAGCAGCTCATCGAGACGTGGACACTACGAGGCCTCTGAAGCTGCGCTGTGGCATCAGGCAGTGAGCTGTTGGCTGCAGATCCTTTCAAATGTGAGGTGGGACATCCGTGGATTAAACCTCCAGCACATCCAGGAGATGACTGATTACACCGAGATGTTGGAGGTCTTGTACTTGACTCTCCATACCACCTGATTATCAGGGTTCAGTTTGTTACAGCGACCTGGACATTATGACCACGGAGCAGTCACGCCTTCCAAAAACCCATGAAAGATTAGAAGTATAATCAAAGCTGTTTAAAATGACAAACCAGAGCCAGAGTATCCCAGCTACAAACGTTTAACAATTCAGATAACGGTAAGAGAAATCTTGGTTTGTTATCCTGGGAAAAATCCTAGAAAGACATTTTAGCTCGAGTGGAAAATGTTCTGTGAGCCATCCTAAACTCGTACAGCTCTTCAAATGCTGCACATTTAAAGCACAGCAGCATTCGGTCTGGTTACAACTCCCATGAGTTGGTGAACTATTGCACAACCAATACAGCCAATTTATCTGCCTCTGAGGAGCTCCCTCAATGAGGTGAATATTTGGGAGATATTTATGGACGAGATGAACAGTTTAGTTATTCCTCCTCTGGCAGCTGCAAAAACAGAATGAATGAAACAACAACTCAGAGGACAGAGGGACAAACCAACCTCACAGCCATTAGGCCTCACACACACACACACACACACACACACACACACTGACCAAACACACACACGTGAGACGGGTGGAAACCTGCTTCGATCTACAGAGAAACAGGAATGCAGAAACCAGATCCCGCTGATATCAGACGCTCTTTAATCCCAACGTTTTAAAACAGCGTCCAACGCTATCATCCCCAGCTTTGAAAAATTTCAGCCAACACACACACACACACACACACACACACACACACACACACACACACACACACACACACACACACACACACACACACACACACACACACACATACACACGCACACGCTTTGAACTGAGACTAAAACAAAGCAAAGTGAGCGTTTGATTTGTTTGACCCGAGCTGCTGCCAGCCCCTCGAGTGAAACCACAGCTCCTATTTCACCACTAATCTGTAGTCTGAAAGAGTTGGCAGGCTCACCGTGTACACCCGCTGCCCTCTGTGTGAGAGTGCGTGCTTGCGTGTGTGTGTGTGTGTGTGTGTGTGTGTGTGTGTGTGTGTGCGTGCGTGTGAGAGAGAGTGTGTGTTTGACAGAGAGGGAGCGGTGTCTGAATGCTAAAAGCTTGTGTCACTTCAGAGTTCGACCTCTCCGGTAAAGACGGCGTTGCCTTTTCAGTTGCTGCAACAGCTTCTGTGCAATTTCACTGATTTGCAGCCCGAGTAAGAGAACACAGCCTGTGAAGCAATTACTGCAACATAAAAACACATCTGTGGTCAAAAGTCACATGGAGATCATTTTTTCTTTTCCACTGCAGGTGTCGCAGTCACTATTAAAAGTGTTTGATGGTTTGAAATCTGCATCCAGTGATGGATGGAGTTAATGACGAGGTTGCAAACACTGCCATCATCATTACTTTGTTCTATTATATTATTTGCAGTTTAGTTTAAGCTGCACTTTGACCACTAAGAACATGGTTGGAGTTGATGTGCAGAGCTTTAAGGTCAGCGGTTCAGGGTGGGTGCAGTGTTCCTTCACCTTTCCAGGCCATAAATGAATATTTGTTTTTATTACTTATCTAAAATGCAATATCTTGGATGCATATTCTGCATTTTATAGTTCCTATTGTTTGCATTTCATGACTTAATTCTCTCTGCAAGACAAACGCAGGGTATGGAAATGGACTGCCAGTGGTTTTCTAGTCTTATCGCTCACTCGCTCACTTTACACTCAGACTGAATGTAAAAACAGAAAGCCATCATGTTGTCATCCCCCTGTTTGGGACTCCACATTTTGAAGCCTCAAGTTTGGTATTTTGGGATCGCTAGGTTCATTTTTGGTTGCCAGATGTGACCACATTTGGACAAGAAGTAGGACTGCTAAGTTATCAGCTATTTCAACAAATTTGAATAGTGAGCTGCATCCATAAGCTTCAACACACAACAGTTTGTACGACACAGTAAGCCATTAAAGACTCTCCAGAATGCACCAACACCACAAACATGTTGCAGAGGTCTAGTTCAGTGGCTTGGATTAACAGAGGTGAGGGCTAGCACTAAACTATCGGTTGATTATCAGTCTGCACACATACCAATAATCTGAAATCTTAACAGTACTGAAAAAGGTGAAGAAAGCTCGGTCTGTCTACAGATGGTGTGGAGGGAAAGCCTTTCACAGAGACCAACTGTTAGCTGTAAACATGTTATTTACACAGCTGAAGCTGAGCTTTTAAAAAACAAAAAACAAACAAAACCAACATGGGACTGTGAGAGTACTGACTCGCTTTTGGAGCCAGCCTCAATCAAGGACGTGCAGACTTGGTGGAAACCTAGTGGTGAAGGTCAGAACTGCAGGTTACAGCTGAGAGCCTAATACTATCTTTTTAATGGAAGAAAGGGCTACAAATTCCTCTTCCAGCACAGAGTCATTAAAACCAAAAAGTGTGAATATTGTTTATTATTCAGACATGAAACTTTATTGCTCAATCACGGGCGAAATTTTAATATGAGCTGACACATTTGCTTCAAATCTATGAAATTGTTAGTTCTTTCTCTTCTTCTTTAAATCATACAATAATTCATGCAAAAGAAAATGTGCCGGCGTCTTAACGGGTCTGACTGTAATTATCAGCAGCAGCAGAGTCGCAGCAGTGAAACTGGGATGTGTTGACAGTAAACAGCAGTTACTAGAGTGCAGACAGAAAAGCTTTCAGCGAGGAAAGAAAAAGGAAGAGATTCAAACAGGCAGAGATAATAACAGTGTGCTGAGAGAGTGTGTCTTTGTAGCTCCACCTTATCTCCGTATACACAAAGCACTTAACACTAATTACACACGCAGACAGTCTGAGGCAGTCCGGCTAGCGCTGCTCGTCTGCTGTTTAACAAACTGTAATCTTTCCAAAAGACTCAGACTGATGGAGAACCACTGCTGTACACACCAGTATGACCAGAACTTACTAAAAGGGCCCTATGCTTATTTCCACCTCCATATGTTTTTATCCTTGGACTCTGCTGGAGCAGCTTTGTATGCTTCCCAGTTCAAAATAACCTTTATTCATCTCACTCTGGGATTCGGTGCAGCCCCTCGGAGCATCCTGTCCGTCCTGAAAACAATGTTTTTGCTCCGTTCCCTTTATGCTGGCTTTTTGTTTTCTGATTGGCTGCCCCTCTTAACCAGAATGTGGGCGGGGCTTCTGATACAGATCCAAAGAAAAGGGAAAACAGAGGAAAGAATTGCAAACTGAGTGAAACTGAGCTTTCAGCCCACAGGGATCACTCGTACAAACACTGACCTCACTATTTAAAACTCTGGCCATGTTTAATAAGATCATCGACCACTGGAACAGGATAAATATGACAGCGAATAAGAAAAAACCACAACAAGCATAAAAGCTCCACTTTAAAGAAGGCCTAGTGTGTGACTGTTGTGTCAGTAACAAACTGTGTGGGGGGTCTATGACAACAGCCGTAATTTTGCCAGTTCACAACACACAACACACACACACACACACACACACACACACACACACACACACCTGTGTGTATGAACACACTGACTGTTTTAACTACCCAGAGCCTGTTTGGGCAGCTCTCTCTCGCCTCTGATTGGCTGGTGTCTGTTAAGCCAGACACACTTTGATCCTCCCATTGCTCCCTGGAGATGATACACACACACACACACACACACACACACACACACACACACACACACACACACAGCCAGCATGTACTGTGACTTACCAGTGGGCACATGAGGTTACCTTTGTGTAAGCCTTCTCACCGCTCCCCCACAGCCATCTATACAAACTACCTGGCAGTCAGGTGTGGGCGGGGTGAAGCCGGGTGTTTTCTGTTGATAAAACTCTAGTTTTACAAAACCTAAAGCCAGTGTCTCTTTCTTCAAAGAAACATTCAACATCTATGACGAGCAGCAACACGATAATGAGTTTACTGTAAATCACAATGATGGGGGCGAAGAGTGTGTCATACCCTCAGTAACACAACTGTGCTCCAAGACAGGCTGCAACAGCGTATCAGCGCTCATTTCATAGTTATATATGATTTAAATAACCAGTTATTAGTTACTAGACATATTATACTTAAATATGTAATTTGCTGTCATATATCTATTGTTACCTGCTGTTATAATGATCTGTTTGCGAGGGGCAGCCAATCATAAGAAAGCTACAGAGAGAGGAGACAAAACAGATATAGAGATAGAGGATTACTTGGCTGCACCAAGGACCAGTATAATATGAATAAGTCCAAGAATAAAAACGTGGAGCTGGAAATGAGCAGAGCAGGTCTCCCGTTTAGAGTGACAGCTGAAGAGTGTCCATGGGTAAATGCAAAGGAATAACATGACAAATTCAGTGAAGGAGGATGAAGTGAAGCCGCCTGAGACTGACAGGCTGTACACAGAGTTCATCTCTGCAGTGTGATAGTGTAGCTGTGAATTATTTAACAGCCGCTCAACCTTTACAAATGGCTCCGACCTCCTGCTGGTAACCTCCACCGGCACAACTGCCGCTCTCAGGAGGGATGAACACTCCAGCGGATGGGTCTTTGCTTTCCAGCGATCGGACCGGGTCAACATTTTCTTCCCTTCTTGTTTTCGTTTGTGAAATGTGACTCTTTTCCTTCACTTTAAACTTTTTTTAATTCTTCCAAAGTCATGCAGAAATAAAAAAAATAAGGTAATGCACGATGTGCTTAATGCAATACATAATATTATTATTATTATATTATAGAAGCCAGAAAAGAGTGCTTACTTATTCTTTTTGATGCCATATCAGATGGGGGTGGAGAGCAGGGCGGGTGTGTGGTGGTGGTGGGGGTATTCATGACTAATTAGAAGCAGTTTGTTTAGGAGATGAAAAGAACACAGAGCCTCACCTGCTGGGTGCCCCTGCTTAATAATTCAAACGCACCCTCTGCATGACTCACACAGACATACAGCAGGTATATTCGTGTCTGCCTGTACAGACAGAAACAGACATGCATGATTACCAATAACATCAAAATATCCATTTTTTTTAACCTGGTGACTCAAATTTATTCATTTTCAGCTTCAAGGTCAGCATACTGTACACGCTTAAAAGTTTTGTTTTCAAGCCTTAAGGTGACATGCACAGTTTCACTCACTTTCTCGATTTTTGAGCCAAAAGTGACCGTATTAGGACGAGAGGGTGGAGTCATCAACCAGCTTTGTTAGCAAGCAAACTATGAGTGCTATTAGTGCTAATTAACATATCAATAAAATGCCAAGAGAACCTAAATCCTAAAAAACTGAAGCACTAGACTTCTTGTTCAAAGAGGCCACACCCAAGACTATCTTTAGGCTTCTTCCCACCTTAAACAGGTGAGTCAAAAAAAAAAATTCTGTTCAGTTGTTAAGAAAGGAACTATTCAAAGAACAAAACCATTTTTTGTAGCAGTCTAGTTTCTGCAAATTTTTGCATTGGATATTTTAACACAGGAGTCAGTGGGGAGCGACTCACTTTGAGAGACAGCCTCAAGAGGCCATTAGAGGAACTGCAGTTTTTGGGCTTGTTTTCAACCCTTGCTTTCATTGTTTGCTAGCATTGCACTGTGGACAAAATCAGCTTTTTTAAAACAGCACAGTTTCAGATCTTGTATTTAACTCTGTAAAAATCTGATGACTCTGTGTTTTCAAATGGTTTATTAGTATTTAACAGTCTTGTCAACATGCACAAAACAAGCATTTCAATAACCTGTGTATTATCCAAAAACAGTGCTTTAGTTAAACATACATTAAGGGTACGCACACATCTGCAGTGGAATGATTCATATATATACACATATATACAGTGGCTTGCAAAAGTATTCGGTGCTGTATGTATATACACATATATACATACATACATACATACATACATACATACATACATATATATATGTATGTATATATATGTATATATGTATGTACCTGCAGAGGGTCAGGCAAGTCCTGAGAAGTCAGCTGAACGGTAAGAACAAAATCCGGGCCATCAACACCTACGCCCTGCCCGTGATCAGGTACCCTGCTGGGGTAATAAGCTGGCCAAAGGAGGAGATAGAAGCCACTGACATAAAGACAAGAAAGCTCCTGACCATGCATGGAGGGTTTCAGCCCAAGTCCAGCACCCTGAGGCTGTACGCTAAGCGGAAGGAAGGAGGCCGGGGACTGGTGAGTGTCAGCACCACAGTCCAGGATGAGACAAGAAACATCCACAAATACATCACGAAGAGGGCCCCAACTGACCGCATGCTCAGTGAATACCTCAGGCAGCAGAAACCCAAGAAAGAGGAGGAAGGCGAGGAACCATCATGGAAGGACAGGCCCCTGCATGGTATGTACCACCGGCAGATAGAGGAGGTGGTTGATATCCAGAAATCCTACCAGTGGCTGGACAAAGCTGTACTGAAAGACAGCACAGAAGCACTAATCATGGCAGCACAAGAACAAGCTCTGAGCACAAGATCCATAGAGGCTGGGGTCTATCACACCAGGCAAGACCCCAGGTGCAGGCTGTGTAAAGATGCCCCTGAGACAATCCAGCACATAACAGCAGGGTGCAAGATGCTAGCAGGCAGGGAGGAATGCTACTACGCAAGTAACCCTGGCGGAAGGGGTTACATGAATAGGATGAGGGACCTATGGATTCTTCGATACCCAACATCCACAATGACGGCGAAACAACTAGTAGCTCAGTGTTCCAACATTCGAAAGAAGGGACTGCTATCACAGCTAGAGATTGACGAGTACAACATAAATGCTACGGCAAGGAGGAGTCAGGGCGCCAGGTCAGGGGAGATATCATCACCCCACCCGAGATTGGGTACATAGCCCCAAGTGCGATAAGAGAAGGATCGTTGAGTGCCAGAGGAACTGACCTGAAGGATAGGATCATGGCCAAGCTTGAAACCTGGATCCCCGTGGCGGTTACCAAGATTACGTGAAGTACCCTCAGAAGGTCTGCTAGATGATGTTAACGCAGCACTATGGATGATACCTACAACCACGATTACCGACACTAACAAGCTGATCTACACTACGGCAGCAGTGATCAGTGAGATGCTTGGCTACAAGTTGAACAGCCACAAGGGGCAGTACCCTCCATGGAGAAGGAGGCTAGAGGGCAAGATCAAAGTAGCACGGAGGGAGGTTAGCCAACTAACGGAGTTGCAGAAAGGTGCGACAAAGAAGGTGCATAAGAAATACAGCAAGCTGTCCATACCTGAGGCCTTGGAAACTGCCAAGCAAAGACTCACAGCCTTGGCCACCCGCTTGAGGAGGTACACCAGAGAGAGAGAGGCAGGAGAATAAACCAGCTGTTCTTCACAGAACCAGCAAAGGTGTACTCTCAGTGGCAAGGGAACAATAAGAGAACAGCACCACCAAGGCTGGAGACGGAGCAATACTGGAAGAGCATATGGGAGAAGGACGCAACCCATAACGGCAATGCTCAGTGGCTAGTGGATCTGAGGGCAGACCATAGCGACCTCCCTGAACAGGGTCCAGTAACCATCACAGTGGCAGATATCCAAGAAAGGGTCTCCAGTATGAAGAGTTGGACAGCACCAGGGCCCGACATGGTTCACGCCTACTGGCTGAAGAAGCTGACTGCACTCCACGGCGTCTGGCAGCACAAATGAACCAACTGCTAGTTAACGAGAGACACCGAATGGCTAACCAAAGGTCGGACGGTCCTGATCCCCAAGGACCCCAAGAAGGGACCGGTCCCATCCAACTACCGACCAATAACCTGCCTCAGTACTACATGGAAGCTCCTGTCAGGCATCATATCGGCTAAGATGAACAGGCACATGGGTCAATACATGAGCGGGGGCACAGAAAGGGATTGGCAAGAATACCAGAGGCGCAAAACACCAGCTACTGGTAGACAGAACGGTCAGCCGAGACTGCAAGACCAGACTGACCAACCTGTGCACTGCCTGGATTGATTACAAGAAGGCCTATGACTCAATGCCCCACAGCTGGATACTGGAATGCCTAGAATTGTACAAGATCAACAGGACCCTAAGAGCCTTCATCAGGAACTCAATGGGGATGTGGCGTACAACACTAGAGGCCAACTCCAAGCCCATAGCACAAGTCACCATCAAGTGCGGGATCTACCAAGGAGATGCTCTGTCCCCACTGCTGTTCTGCATAGGCCTGAACCCCTCAGTGAGATCATTAACAAGACTGGCTACGGATACCGACTACGAAACGGAGCGGTTGTCAGCCACCTCCTGTACATGGATGACATCAAGCTGTATGCCAAGAGTGAGCGAGACATCGATTCACTGATACACACTACCAGGCTATACAGCAATGACATTGGAATGTCGTTCGGACTGGAGAAGTGTAGTCGGATGGTAACAAAAAGAGGGAAGGTAGTCAGAACTGAGGGGATTGAACTACCAGAAGGCAACATTGCAGACATAGAGGACAGTTACAAGTACCTGGGGATCCCGCAAGTGAATGGGAACCATGAAGAGGGCGCTAGGAAAGCTGCAACCACCAAGTACCTGCAGAGGGTCAGGCAAGTCCTGAGGAGTCAGCTGAATGGTAAGAACAAGATCCGGGCCATCAACACCTCGCCCTGCCCGTGATCAGGTACCCTGCTGGGGTAATAGGCTGGCCAAAGGAGGAGATAGAAGCCACTGACATAAAGACAAGAAAGCTCCTTACCATGCATGGAGGGTTTCACCCCAAGTCTAGCACCCTGAGGTTGTACGCTAAGCGGAAGGAAGGGGGCCGGGGACTGGTGAGTGTCAGCACCACAGTCCAGGATGAGACAAGAAACATCCACGAATACATCACGAAGATGGCCCCAACTGACAGCGTGCTCAGTGAATACCTCAGGCAGCAGAAACCCAAGAAAGAGGAGGAAGGCGAGGAACCATCATGGAAGGACAGGCCCCTGCACGGTATGTACCACCGGCAGATAGAGGAGGTGGCTGATATCCAGAAATCCTACCAGTGGCTGGACAAAGCTGGACTGAAAGACAGCACAGAGGCACTAATCATGGCAGCACAAGAACAAGCTCTGAGTACAAGATCCATAGAGGCTGGGGTCTATCACACCAGGCAAGACCCCAGGTGCAGGCTGTGTAAAGATGCCCCAGAGACAATCCAGCACATAACAGCAGGGTGCAAGATGCTAGCAGGCAAGGCATACATGGAGCGCCATAACCAAGTGGCCGGCATAGTGTACAGGAACATCTGTGCCGAGTATAACCTGGAAGTCCCGAGGTCAAAATGGGAGATGCCCCCAAGGGTGGTGGAGAATGAATGACCGAGCTAAGATCCTCGGGACTTCCAGATACAGACGGACAAAATGGTGGTGGCTAACCAACCGGACATAGTGGTGGTAGACAAACAGAAGAAGACGGCTGTAGTGATCGATGTAGCGGTTCCGAATGACAGCAATATCAGGAAGAAGGAACACGAGAAGCTGGAGAAATACCAAGGGCTCAGAGAAGAGCTCGAGAGGATGTGGAGGGTGAAGGTGACGGTGGTCCCCGTGGTAATCGGAGCACTAGGTGCGGTGACTCCCAAGCTAGGCGAGTGGCTCCAGCAGATCCCGGGAACAACATCGGAGATCTCTGTCCAGAAGAGCGCAGTCCTGGGAACAGCTAAGATACTGCGCAGGACCCTCAAGCTCCCAGGCCTCTGGTAGAGGACCCGAGCTTGAAGAATAAACTGCCCGCAGGGGCGTGCTGGGTGTTTTTTTTTTTTATATATATATATATATATTAATAATAATAATGTGCACAAATTATTAAAAAAAACAAAAAAAACCAAGCACATTTGGACTCCTACTCCCCAGTAAAAGTCTTTTATGGATGCCAGATTATTTTGGGCACAGAAATCCAAACACACTTCCTTTTCAGCTTTTCCACTTTCACTACAAAAACCTGTAATTACATTCATTAGTGGGAAGAAATGAGATGCACCCTGTGCCAGTGTGCAGAGTGTTGGCCCAGTTCAAGCAGCACTCCAAACGAGATGCACGGTTTTCACCGGGCACCGATGAAAAATGGCTTCTCCATCTGTGCACGAGCAGCTTATCTTCCCTAAAATGGGCTAACTAGAAGGCGCTGTTATCAAACGCTTGTTCCAGCTGCTAAACATCTCCACTCATTTATATCACCAGGACGTACAGGTAACACATCCCTGCACGGGTCTGTTTGCGGTCTCTCTGTGCATGTGCTTCTTATAGAGGTTCACATTCTGCGTGATGTCAAAGCAGGCAGCTGCTGCTGTTGCCGTGGTGATGCCATACCATAATGAAGCCCTTTAAGACCACACGCTGCTGCTCCTGCTGCTGGCAGTCACTGCAGCTCTGCTCTCACATTAAAGCAGGAACACCTGGGGCCTCGCTTTGTGATCAGATTTCTAATTCAGTCATTATTGCAATTGAAGCACAAATTTAACCCATTTAGTCGACTTTTATCCCCAAAACCAGATTCCTACCATCTCAAAAAGATCTCATTTGAGTCTTTTAATACTGAAAAGAATGCACGAATATCCAAGTGGGCATCTTGTGTAATGCTTTGGTACACGAGCCTCATTTCCAGTGCTCATTATTACTGGTTTTAATAAACCACCATTAAACTAGAGTCCAAATGGATGGCTTTTATTTTGCCAGATAAAAGCCATCCGTGCTTTCAGAGTTTTAGCTCAGCACAAGAATATCTACTTGCTCAGAGTTGCAAAGTCTTTCCGTAAAGCTGTGTTATTAGGAACAGAAAACAGAACTACTAAAGGAGAATTGTTCCACTTTTTGACTGCTTGACTTTGACTAAAACAAGTCGAGGCTAAGTGTCAACCTCCAGGGCTGAAAAATGAAGCCGATTCATGCGAAAAACGGAGGTTCCTCCAGTAGAGATGATTTAATGATGGATAAGTAAGAACAAAGAACTCGGGCATTTGAAGCAAACGTAGGAGCTCATATAAAAGTTCCTCTTCCTCCATCTGCCTTGCTTTCTTCTGACCACTACTCGTGCTACGGCTTTAATCTGGGTCTGAATTTTCTCCCGGACCCAGGACACACCGACTACTTTTCAAATATTTATCTATTGTTATTACACGCTGCATCGTCTTACAGCGTGACTATTATGTAATTTCTTCTTTGTCTTCTTTTTTACTGACAGTTGGCAACCCATTTAATTAGAGCAGGTAGTTGTACTGCCCTCTAGTGTAAGAGAAGGTAATTGCTCTGCTCGTTACTTGCTTAGAGTACTAATCAGGTGGAACCAGATAATCTTCCACGACACACCTGATCATTTCTCACGGCACACTGATGTGCTGCGGCACAGTGGTTGGGAAACGCTGCTCTAACGGATACTTGAAGCTCGCTCCAATAGTGAGTCGATCACCAAAGGTTCCCATGTTTAAATCCCCTACAGCCGAAATTCAACAGGTTTATAACCGGGTACAAAAAGAGTTTTGGTCTTTACAGTTAATTTCCTCGTTTGTGACAGCTGTACTGCGGATTCTTTTTAATTTAACTTACATTTTTCAAAGATTTAAATTTTGCTTCACGTCTAATAATGAAAGTCACTGAACTGGGCTAAATGCTGTGATTGTTCTGCTGGAGCCATCTGAAAGTCTGTGCTGTCTCCTTAATATGGTCACTTCTGGTAATTAAAAGTCAACCTAAAGTGAAGGCTTGAAAATGCACATCAAACAAACAGTCAATAATTGAGACTAAGCCCTCGTTCCGTCTGTCGGTCTTGTTGCGTTACGACTTTGGCCCCGTACTCTGGCTTCACTGGGGCGATCGTGGCTCAAGAGTTGGGAGTTCGCCTTGTAATTGGAAGGTTGCTGGTTCGAGCCCCGGCTTGGACAGTCTCAGTTGTTGTGTCCTTGGGCAAGACACTTCACCCGTTGCCTACTGGTGGTGGTCAGAGGGCCCGGTGGCAGCCTTGCCTCTGTCAGTGCGCCCCAGGGTGGCTGTGGCTACACCCTGGCTGTAGCTTGCCATCACCAATGTGTGGTTGGGTGGATGATTGAATGTGTAAAGTGCTTTGGGGTCCTTAGGGACTAGAAAGCGCTATACAAATACAGGCCATTTACCATTTTTTGGATTGAATCTCGTTGCAACTGTTCACTCCAGGACTAAAAATAACAGGATAGGGTCTTGACTACTGTGACATGACTGGACTGGGATGATTTACAAAGTGGCTTTGGCCGGAACGTTTCCGAGACTCTCTCTAGTCATTTATCTACTCCCTTTAGCAGTGTTTGAAACACCACATGGTATTTATAATTCCCCAAACCTCTCTCCAATGACCCTCCGTCTCTTCTTTTGTCAACAGCTGACAAGTTTGGGCATTTCAGACAAGAAGATGATGTCAGCTTAGAGTTCCAGCTACTTTTCCAGTTGACTGGGAGGATTACCACTTAAGAGCCCAACCTGTCCAGATTTCTGTTCCCTTTTCTGAGAAAAAGCATTTGCTGGTTCATTCTTACGGACTTGCACCATCGAAGCTTCTGTGGTTATCACATTACATGTTATATTGTGATCCAGAGGGAAGAAAAAGGCAGTTAAAAAGACAAGAAGTAGCACAAAGTTCAGAGATTTCATTTTGTTCCCTTTAAATATCCCCACAGTCAGCAGGCAGGCTTATAGCAAGAGCACAAACAAAAACCCCCCAAAAACAGTATTAGCCTTATAAGCAGCAACATGTCACAGCCTACACTGAACGTTTGACCTCTGCGGTGCAGAAACCTCAGAGCACAGGATATACAACACTGCTGTAACTTGGCTGCTGGGATGGTGAGTTTGGAGCAGGAACAGAGGAACAGGCAGTTTGGTTTTACAGTAACGCGAACACTCCAGCTCAGTTCAACCTGCTGACATCATCCCGCTCGGTATAATATTTCTTGTCTGTTTATGAAACATGATCCTGATACTTTTACTGTTTTCCAGAGAACATTTCTGGAGTCTTTGTTCTCACTGTAAAGGATACTTTGGTGCTTTTAGTAGTAGTGCAAGTCAGCAGTGGAATAAATCACTCCACTCACACGTGAGCGTCCCGTCACGTGGAAAAGTTTGAGTTTGTGATGGTGCTTTAATCCAACTTAAGATGAAATATCAGTGCTAAAAATACAAACCTACTGTAAACACTTCTGTCTGGGAATGTTTCAAGAAATTTTTCAAAATGTGGCCAAAATTAATTAAAAACAGAAAGATTGAAAAGAAAGTTTCCCAGAAAATAATGATTAAAAGAATCAATCCTGAGTCCCACAGTGTCAGTGTGCAGAGAGAAAGCTGCCTTTACCCATAATAGTTATGTGAGAGGAAGTGATGCAGAGAATTCATGCTGTGGGTTTAGTGAGTTCATGTAATGCAAGTTAAAGATCTGACTGATAAATACTCTGTCATATTTATCTTTCTACCATACAGTGGCCCCATTGATGTGTATGTATTTGTTTGCATTGCAGTGTGACTGTAGCACAGATTCACTCAAAGTACTCACAGTAGTCTGCAGAGACACACGTGAAAGAGCGATAACACAACAAATAAAACATGAGCTCGGTGAAAGCGCGACTCTGATGCATGAATTCATTTTTAATTTTACAGACATTTGGGTGTCTTGAAGTATTAATTATTGATCACAGAGGGATTCATGTTCTTTGATTAGTTTCATAAAAAATTTAAACACAGCGATCTCTAATTTTAACCATTTTGATTCCTTTTTCTTTAATGAACGGTGCAGCTCTGATTTCCTACAAGATCCTGATGTATTGGCATTAATTTGTCGGCCATTTTGCATGGGTAACAATCCTGGCATGCCAAGTGAGTGAAAAACCTGAGATGAGATAAAGTTTGGCAACTATGAGCAAACAACACTGTAAAAAAAATCCGTAAAAATACAGTACAATCTACTGTATAAACGTGAAGGAATTTTCCGTATTAGTCATTTACAGGTATTTTTCTGTATTTCTCAACTACTGCAATGCATTGTGGGAAAAAGGACCCAAAAAAGGAGGGAAAAGTCAGAGCAAGAGCAGCCATTAGACTTCTTTCAGGCTTCATCTGGATTTTGGACTCTGGAGTTGGAGAAACTGCCTTCAAATTTCTGTGGTAAGTATTAAAACTCATGTTTTCTTTTATTAAAATAATTTTTTTCAAAAGACTCCGCATTTTTATTTAGAAAGAATTGTTAATTTATTTGTTAACTGGTTTTGGCTGTCTCCAGACAAGTCAGGAATATTTTGCGGACTCATTTTTTAAATAATCGTTATTTAGGTTTAACATGACTTAAGCTTTTCATTTTAGTTAATGTTAAAAATAATTTTTACTGTGATACCACTAGTTTTGCCCTTCAGTGGCTGAACCAGTTTTCATAAATATTATAGTTAGCTGTCTGTGTCTCTCTGGGTATTACACAGCTGTGACTACTAACTAGCTAATTAGTGAAAGTCAGCGATGTAGCTAACTGGGAAAAGTGGGAACTTCATGGTATGTATAGAGAGGAAGAAATTATTTTAGGACTCTAATAAGTACTATATCAATACCTGTGTTTTACAGTTGGCTCTACTGTACACTTTAAAGGGTTTCAGGCAAAGTTACACTAACCCTAGTTTAATAAAGTTCTATCCATCTATCACCTTTTAACGGCAATTATTCACATGGACACTAACATTCACGGATTTCTTAATCTCAGTTGAGTTTTCCTGTAAATGTGGAAAAAAACGCTGACCAAGGACTTTAATTTTATTTTTTATTTTCTGGCTAGTAGTCCGAGTTCTGGACCTCTATGTGACCTTGAAGAAAACCCTAAAAATACTGGCATGTGGACACTGCAGATATGACATCATTCACCTGCGCCTGAGATGATATCATTAAAAAATGAGCTGCCAAAGAAGGCCATCTGCTGAGGACTCAACCCCACCAACACACACACACACACACACACACACACACACACACACACACACACACACTGCAGATACTGACTGCAGCAGCGTCCACAGGGGTTCACTTCATTACATTCTCTCTAAAGCACAACGTTTTCAACTTGCACAGACAAGTGCTGAACAATTACACACGCAGTCCAACAGGTAAGATCATTTTCCTTTTATCTGCTTAAATCTATGACAGAAATCATGTTTGTACAATAAAACAGATTAAAAACATGAAGAATCACGAGACCACGGGCCAGAAGTTCACTGTTTTTCAAGCATACAATCACCAATACAACTGCATCACATTCAGATTTAACTCCATATGTGACAGTTTCTCTAAAGCATCCTTTGGCAGCAGCTGCTGAAGCTCGTGGTTATGGTGGTGACATTCAAGGAAACTAATTTATGGAAATAATGTGATTTGTGAAGAACAAAAGGTCAAACCCTGAACCTGCAGAATAATGTCATTATGCAGGTGCCTCCGGTGCTGCTGGAACATGTTACATTACTATGGTTGCCCAATAATATTGCTCAGTTTTATAGATGACGTATAATAATAGCTTACTGAATAGTTCCCAGCATCAGCACTTGGATTTGATACAGGTTTAGTTGTTCACGTCCTACCATCATAAACGTCATGCGACTGGTTATGATTTGCTTTTACATTCATGTTTGTTTGATTTGGTAAAACTGCCAGAACTTCACTGTAAAATATATGGTGACAATTTAAACCCAGTTATTCAGTAAAAAATGACAATAATTCACTTTAACAATAGCAAAAATAGCACCTGCACTATACATTTGTTTACAGTAAACAATGTTAAAAAGAAAATACAGAGATTACAGTCCTGCTTAGTGAAAAACACATTCAACAATGCAATATATTACAGCATATTCATGCAAAATTAAACTTTATGGTAAAATTATCTGTAAAAAATATTGTACAGCACATTCCAAACTGAAGTTTTTACAATCAGCAACTTCTTCTGGCACATTACAGGAAACGCCAACAAGTTTAAACATTTTTTCTGTTCATCATAATTTTTCCCAGCTGTATCGCACCAGACTACCTGAACCCAAACGAAACAACAAGCCCGGGTTAGAAGTGTCCACATAATTCTGCAACCTTAGAACTGAGACTGTTTTTCAAAGTTTATGCTCCTTAGTTCAAACAGAGGGAACAGTAACATCTCGAGGCGGCTTGGTAAATAAAACTGCACTGCTGTTCCGAGTTAGTAAATGCTAAACTAAATTTTACTGTACTCTAACTTACAGTATGCAGTGAAGCATGGTTGTGATCTAAACCTGCATTTTTCCTGGCTCACCCTGGGCCTTCACACCCACACAAGCACAAAGCAAAGTTTACAGTTGACACACTTACTTAACAGAGATCTATGCATTTTCTGACGTACATGTTTGAGTAACTGAAAGCCTGCTTGGAAAAAAATCAAATATATTTCGTTTTATTAGAATCTGGAGACTTTCTTTTGAGAGAGGCCAAAACCTCTTTGGGGGTTGCCAACATTTTTTTTTTAATATGGGGGAAAACCCTGTAATCAAAAGTTTCAGACAACATTTAGGGGAAGGCCCTTCATTATTTTACAAATGTGTTAAAGTCACAAAGAAACGCTCTTACCAGTTTCTGCAGGACTATTTTTATTTTACCCAGAAAGTGAAACACTTGAAACTACAAATCTTGTCTTTGAGGGTTCCCAGCATGTTTTTGCAGAGCTCCCCGTTTGAACCCTGAGGTACCACAGCACTGATAACCACCGAAACACTGTGCTGCCCTCCAGTTGTTTGCCCAGTCCGAACTTCAACCACATCTAACACCAGCAGGATGACCCGAAAACACTTTGTGAGCTAGACCTCATCCCTGAACATCAACTCAGGACCTCACTGATGCTCCTGTGGCTGCACGTCTCCAGGTACAACATCTGGAGGAGTGACAGCTGTTGCAGCAGCTGATCTGGAGTGAGATCAGAGGTAGTTCAAAGAAGCTGCGTTGACTGATTTGCTCTCATGTTGTTGTAATCGTAAAGCCAGACGATGCTGGGATTTGTATCCTTTGGAAACTCAACATTGGGAATTTTTACCCTTCGGCTTAACCAAAACCAGCTAAGCACACTGGGAATGTTCTAACCCAAAACAACATCTGGCCTTTACTGCCTTTGGTGGCTCATAAGCTCCTGTAGTTTTTATAGCCGACAATTAGGTTGCCGACTGGATACGGATGCTCTGACAGCGCGTCAGGAACGGATTTAATGCAGTCAGCAGACAATCGGTCTGTGAGCAGACTGAGACAGTTAAAAACAAAAATCACACTGAAATCTGGAAGCAGTCCCAAGCTTTGCTGATATTGTTTTTCACATAACTGAGTAACTTTTCTAAGCAGGGAGGATTTCCATAGGATACATGTTCTTATGTTAAACCTGAAGTCTTTTTAACGGCCAGCATCTTTCCATTTCTCCTCATCTCTGGATTTTCCTTCAATTCTTTGTCTATTCTGTCTTTAATTTCATCTCCTCTCCTTTCTTCTTCCTCTCATCACAGTCCTTCCTGCCCTCTTCTCCTCCTCTGTCCGATCCAGTTACCAGGTGTTTACATACTGACACGGCCCTGGAAAAAAGAAAAAGTGACACAGCTAACCGACCCTTTCAGGACATCATCGTCCCTGGCAGCAGGTTGTTATGGCAACCACACCAACACACTATGAAGTAGGCAGATGGAGGTAGACACCAGCTGCACCTCATCTCCACAGCGGTGTTAGTGTTAGAAACAATAAAGGAAACAGTTAAAATAAAGTATTATTATCACAACACAGCAAAGGTCTGTTTGTTTTTACTGTAACAGCTTTTATCTTAATGCTCCTCATGTCAAAAAAAAGAACTCCTTATTTTCACATGTGGTATACATGGTATTTGAGAAAAAGGCTGAAGGTCAATGTGCGCCCAATTTTTTGAAATGAATAAAATAATAATAATAATAATAATAATAATAATAATAAAAAACGATAATGACTCAATATTGCTTTAGTTAGCGACTGATCTGTTGGAAAAACACCATCAAACCACATAAAGGGAACAAAACAGCCAAAAGTTCACACTTCATTATGGTTTTTTAATAATGGAAACATTAAAGAATATAATGACTCAGCTTACACAGCACAAATGTTGCTCGTGTAGGACAAAACAAACAAACTGCAGAGACACAGTTAGTTTGTGTCCCCACAGACTGCAGAAACACCTGTCAATCAAATCACAGGTGTACATAAAAGATGGAGATTCTGGACAGTGCATTAAACCTGCAGTCTTTTTAATGGCCAGCAGGGGGCCATTAATGCAGTTTTAATCAAAAGTTCGACTGTAGCCTACAGATGTCTATGGGAAAATGACACTTTAGTTCATTTGATTTGCGAGTAAAGTAAATGTTTTCCTGGTGAGTTTATGTCTCAGTCACTCGTGTCGAGTCTTCGTTACCACAGCACAAAGCTCATTTTCTACAATACAATCCCATTTTGCCATCAGTAGAAGAAGCAAAGCTTCAGGGTGAGAATTTGACTTCTTATTAAAACAAAAATTAGCACAGCAGCAGACAAAAACTGAGCCCAGGTCTTTGAACCTGTGTGTACACAGCCTCTGCACACTCTGTCATTTCCATGATTCCCATTCAGTCTGTGCAACGAGCCGTGCAATGATTACAGATAGCAGAGAACCTGTCTAGATTTCCCTCCAGGGTGTAAAAAGGATAAAGGAAAACCTCCTTCATGCCCACAGTTGGCTCACTAAGAGGAAAGAGTGGAGCAGTTCCATTTCTGCTGAGGGACTAATCAACTGATCTACAACAACACATCCAAATAAATGTAAATACATGGGAATACATGAAAATCCAAATGATAGCAGAGCCGACTTCTGATAAGACGACTGAAGGATAGAAGAGATAAGAAGAGATAAGAAGAGAGAGACGGGGACAGTTAGGCTGAGCAGCAGAAGCAGCATCTCTGAATTCTGCAGTGATTTCTATCTTGTTGCCATGAGCAATAGCAGCAGCAGCCGGCTGGACACGACAGCCAACGGCCTCCCGCTCCTCTCCACCCCTCCACCTTTTTCATCCTCCCTCTCTCTCCCAATCACCATCTGCCCTCTAGCTCCTTCTCTCCCACTTTCCTCTACTCCCCATCATCAGAGTATTTGAACTTGTTGTAATTTTCCCCAAATTACAATTCGTACTCGCCTTGTTTGAACACAGCTTCCATCTATTCCTCTAATTTCACCCCTCTTTTACCCATGTCTCTCCATTAATCTAGAAATGCAGGGAATAAGGATGAAGTGGGTCAAACTGGGAATATCGATAAGAGTTCATTTCAGTAAATCACAGCTATCAGAGCAGGATCACTGCAGGTTCGATTAGAGATTAAAAACAACATGAAAGCTGTTCTTCCTACCTCTTTATAATGCTCCTCATCACACAACATCACTCCATTTAGTAAGATTTAAGATGATAACAATAAACTAATGCATTGGTTCTGTTAGGTCTTAATGATTATTAGACTTATAAGTTTGGCATTAGTTCAACAATTTCCTTTTTTTCATGCTCATTTCAGTTTTGGACATGTTAAAGAGGTTTTGAGAAACCCTGTGTATCCCATGCTAAATGCATTTCTGTCTTTATTAGTGAGTCACATGACTAACTTCAAACTTACCTTACAGCTCACAGAAACATTACCTCAACCCTAAAGACCAGTCTTAACCTCTATAGAGCCATTGTGTGGGTGTGGGGGAAAATAGAACAACCCCAAAATGTGCTAAGCTAGTTATAACAACAAATGCTTTTGTTTCATTCAATTCATGTTTGGAGATATATTTTAAAAACAAAAATAACTTCATGTGATGTGTTTGATGCTACAGCCACGTTAAGGGAAAGCAGCGACCAGGCACTGCATGCAATGTTACACTCTGACTGATGTGGCACTGCATTAGCTGTGATAATTATCATCTATCAGAGAGAGACTATGTTAATATACAGTATATGCAATATAGAATATATATGGTACTATAAAAGCAGCTGTTTGGGAGGCTCAGTGGATGCTGAAGTCTGAGATTGTGGGGCGTGGCTCTACAAACCTCTAACTGCCCCAACAGGTACTGGAAATAACCAATAATTCAACACGTAGCTCCAGGTGTACACACACACACACACACACACACACACACACACAGTGACCCAGAGTGCCTGAATCATCAAGACAGTGACTGATTGTTTCCTCTGCTACTGTTGTCATTATGACAGCGAGTCGCCTCAACAGGAAGCTGGCCGACATCCAGCGCTGAGGACACATACGTAAATACACACACACACACACACACACACACACGCACACACACACACACACACACACACACACACACACACACACACACACACACACACACACACACAGAGTACTGTGCAAAAGTTTTGACCCAACCTTTATTTCTTTATACTTTGCTAAGAAAATGAGAAGTGGATCATTGAAAAGTGCAAACATGAAGGCAAAAACTGAGTTTGTAGAATTCTAATAACCTTACGTACGGTACTTCAGCATTCATAATTTCATCCTCTTTTACAAAATCTCCCACAGCACTAGATTAAACGCAGCCCCATCAGGACACAGCCTCCACCACACTGTACAGACGGCTGTAGACCATCACAGTCACGCCTCTCTCCTGACCTAAAGTAGTCTGGCTCACTGGAAGCAAAATATAAAGAAATCGGTGGAGTCGAGACTTTTGAACAGAGATGGAACTCCTCAGAACAACAACAAGAAAGAGTCGTGCTGAACAAGAAAACTAGAAAGCATGGTATACACACACAATCTCACAAACATGCCCATAAAGGCTGCCTCCTCCACTTAATCAATCCAGGAAGCAACCTCCATTGATGCTACAGTCCAGTGATCGTGAAGACAGCAGCCTCTGATCATTTGTCAATAGCAGAAAAGTAAAAATCAATAGAAAGCGCGCAACCAGCTTCAAAAACAGCAGCACAGAATTCTGAGACCTCCTGCGGTTTGTTGACTGAGGAAGAATAAATCTAAAGCTTCAGGATGCTTTTATTTCTCCGGCTCTTTTCCCAGGTTTGCAGTCAGACTTGTTGCCGTTTAAGCTGCTGAGGACTTTACATTTGGGTGACACCTCAGAGACTCCAGCATCAGAACGATGAGATTAAATCAGTAAAACAAGAACAAGAAACTTTTCCACCAACCCTGAAAAACTAAAGTGTTGATGTCCAAAAGTTGAATCTGTTCATCTGGACGTAGCGTTTTGTGGGAGAAACGTTTCGTCACTCATCCAAGTGACTTCTTCAGTCTCAGCTGACTGCAGGTTTCCCCAAACCTTATAAATAGTACATTTGCATAATGACTGAAACCAGCCCACTGAAGGAACAATGGGCTGTGAGGTCAGTTCCTTAATCATAATTATGCAAATTCCCATGACCATTGATCAACAATCACTGACCAAAACCCACTGATCAAAGAACACTGATCAATGGCCATGAGTACCATTCACAGAGAGTTGGGGAATGGCTGCAATCACAGCAGTGTAAGATGGTGACAGATGTACCCTTAGGCCCCCTCCTCGATTCAGAGATGGTCTTTCCCTTTTCACGTAAATGGCCTCCTTGACTCCGCACTCAAACCAGCGTTCTTCCCTGTCCAGGATGTGTACATCCTCATCATTGAAAGAGTGTCCACTGGCCTGTAGGTGTAATAAACTGCAGAGTCCTGGCCTGACGAGGTAGCTCTTCTGTGTTGTGCCATCCGCTTCGCTAGAGGTTGTTTGGTTTCCCCGATGTATAAATCCTGCCAATCCTCCTGGCACTTAACAGCGTACACTATGTTACTCTGTTTGTGTCGGGGGACCCGATCCTTGGGGTGGACCAGTTTTTGGCGCAGCGTATTTTGGGGTTTAAAAGCCACAGAGACCCGGTGTTTAGAAAAAATGCGTCTCAACTGCTCCGATACTCCTGACACATATGGGATCACTACAGGTTTTCGCCTGGGCAGCGGTTGTCCTTCTCTCCTGGATCAGCTGGAGCTTTCTTTAGGTGCCTTCCCAGCTTTGACAAAAGTCCAGCTGGGATTACCACATTTACTCACATTTACTACGTCCAGATGAACAGATTTAACTTTTGGAGATTTACTTTCCTGGATGATTGAGAATGCATCAAGACGTAAAGTGTTGATGAACTTAATCACCAATCAGACTTTAACGAACGTCTCCAGGAGTCCTCATACAGACACTTTGCTCGCCCACTGGAGCGGTTGTGTGTTAGCTGTATGCTACCTGAGAGCAGCAATGAAGGCTGTGTGCGTGGGAGTGTTTCCACTTTCAGCTCAGCTCTTTCTGTGATTCCTCTCCATCTTCTCTCCCTTTTTTCCTCTCCTCTCTCTACAAGCATAAAGATTCATAAAGCCCCGGGAAATGTTTCGCTTCCTCTCTTTCGCTCTTCTCTAAAGCACTTTGGTGGTCTCGCAGCGGCCCACTCGTCTGGCGTGCTTCCAGCCTGTGAACCTGGATGCTTGCTCTCGGCTCCTCTTTTAGTTGTTGCTGGACAAAAACTTTTGGATAAGCAGTTTTTAGCTTTTATGCTCTGAGCTGCTGAAAAAAAAGTCTTTAACTATGTTTAAAGAAAACCTACAACCTTTCAGGGCCCTGTCCTGGTCCCCAGCTCCCCGCCTTCCATCCAGTAGTATTTGATTTATTTAAGAACATTACAGCTCTTCTTTATATTCCAAGTGTTGCTGAGGCTTTAACATCATTAGACTTTTGCTCCTCTGTGTGGACTTTGTGCCGGACACCTCTGCGTCTAAAATATTAACCCCGCTAAGCACGATGCATTTCATATATAACAACAATATGTTGACTGAATAACCAGGCTTCTTATGTTTGGTTCTTATTGGCTGACAAGATTTTTTTGTCCTCTTGGAAATTTCATTTGTGCTCTTGTGGCAACCGTCAGGTAAATACAACCGAGAAGGAATCACAGCAACAGACATTACACACACTAACAACAGAGTGCTCCATAACAACAGCAGCAACAACAATAAGAATCAAAGCTCGTGCAGCAGTACAAGACACACACACACACACACACACACACACACACACACACACACACACACACACACACACACACACACACACACACACACACACACACCTCGTCTCCATCTTACCTCGGCTGTTAGTTGCCAGGTCGGCCACCTTCTGAAAGGCATCCAGGAAGGCTGCTACAGCGACAACCGTCGTCCTGGAAGACACCAAACAGGAAGTAGACACAGAAAAAGCCGTTATTCATTCTTTCTTTCTTGCTGGCTTTTTAATTTTCCATTGGAGAAAAATGATGTTAAACACATTGGTTTGTTCTTTATGTTTTAAATGCATGTTTATCTTGTCATCACTCAGCTGATCTGTAGCAACAAAGCTCCTCGTCTTTCTAAATTGAAATCAGCCGCAGCTCTTTGAATTCAAGTAATCAGTCTTAAAATGCGACATACGCTCTGACTCATCATCAGCAGGGAGAGAAACTATTTCAAATGTGCCAATTCATAATTCTGGACCTTTGAAACACTGAGAGAATCCCCCCACAGAATAGATGCAGGGTGAGGAAGAGGAGGAAGGATCGAGTCATTAGTAATCAGCTTTGACCTCTGATGACCTCTGTCCCAGGACAGAATCTCTGGAGGCTCGCTGCTGATCCATCTCGCTGATAATGACTTTATGGTGGCATCATTAATCTCTGCCAGCCACAGAAGGTTAATTGAGTTGTTCGTGTGTATATACACAGTGTATGTGAAGGCAGCCATAGCTGGTTGGTTAATGGCTGAAAAGTGTGAGTGAGTAAACATGTGCGTGTGGAGGCTTTGTCCAGGTTTAAGTGTATGGTTTTGGTGGTCTGTGTGTACATGTTTCTATTGATGGTGGCAACATTCAGCTGTGTGTGTGTGTGTGTGTGTGTGTGTGTGTGTGTGTGCGTTTGTTTTTCTATCCTCCTGGGGTCCATGACCTGAGATATCAGTCACGCCGTGGGGACCAATTTTTCCCGTGGGGACCGAGCCCTGGTCCCCACGGGCACAACCATTGCATTCAATAGAAAACAGGCTGCTGATATGCCTGGTGAAGTTTTTTTCAAAAAAAAAAAATGGTCCCCACAGATTCAATTTTCACAACTTTGTGTATACCCTAGTGACCATGGGTGGTATTGCAGTGTGTGAATTTGCATCCGTGGGGACATTTTCCGGACAGTGTGTATAACTGTGTATCCCAGTGGTCTAAGATGGTATTGCAGTGTGTAAACTTGCATCTATTGGATCCCTTTTCTGACAAAGTATGAAAGTATTTATAAGATACCACTTTGTTCCTTTATTATTAGTATTAGAGCCTGCCCACTTTAATGTGACCAGACTTCTATTTTATTTAATTATTTGTACCACAGTTACTAAGGGAGCTCATTTACTTATTATACTTCATTTTCTTAAGATTTTTACACAACTGATATCATTTAAGGAGACAAAATATCAAATCATTAAAGTATATAATACTTATTATTTTTAAATGAATAAATGGTCAACTTATGAAACAATAAAACTGGGATAAATAAGCATTTTCAGCCAAAATACTGATGACAAATTAGAAACAAATTCAGGAAACGCATCACTGTATTATGCAAAGTCAACCCACATTGTTCAAATTGTTTACTGCAGTTTGAATAATGCCAACCATTTTGAGATTCAAGCACAACAGCAACTACATCCTCTAAATTAGAGTATAAGCAAATAAAAAGTGATATAAAAGTTAAATCCACTCACCATTGACGTCAAATAATCTTTAACTTTTCAATTAAACACCAACAAAAACAGTCCACTTGTATTCCCAAAATTTTAGACGATCCCTTTTGTAAAAATAAATAAATAAATAAAATATTTTGAACACAGATTGCCATAGCACCTAGCAATATGCTAGCTTTGCATAGTTTCAAATTCTATCTCTGTAATACAAAACAGAGACGTGTGGGTGACCCAGCCATTTCAGCAATGAGTGCCCCACTTATGGAGGTTGGCCAGGTGGTCTGGGTCACTGGTACTCTGACACATTTCTGGTCCTGGGCGACATGCAGCATTATGGTCAGAATACCTGGCGATCCAGCCTGAGCATTGGTAGATTACAGCGGCAGGCAGTCCCTAACTCACCAGAACCTCGTCTGTTTACTGTCCTGGGCCTGTGGCCCAGTGTTTGATTTTGTATTATGCTTTATTAGTCTGTTTTCCTTTTGGTTCATGGTTCGTGACTATTGGGGTTTTGGTTTCTTTTCTCTTGTTCTTCTGGGATTGTGAATTCTAGCTTGTAGGTTTAGTTCCGCCCTTGTGTTTATTCTCTTGTTCCCCAGTCATGTCTCATGTCTCTCAGGTCCCTGTATTCTGTGTTCCCTCTGTTCTCTGTTGGTGTTGTACCTCTGAGTTCTGTCCGTGGATTTACTGCTTTATTTTGAAGGTCCATGACTTATGTCAGTGTTTGTAGTTTTCCTTCCTCCATCTTGTTAAGTCTAATTTCTCCTGGCTGTTTTCCCACATGTTCGAGGCTCTATTTTGAACTGTTTTTGCATGGGCAGCCCAGGCAAGGAGGACTCAGCCACACTTCTAGAAATGCTCACTGCTTGGTCTGTTCAGTCACTAGCTCAGTCAGTTGCTCAACCAACTGATCCGCTTCTACCACAACTACCACTTCGGCCTGTAGCCCAGTTAGCCGCCCGGCCTGTAGCTCCATTTTCACCTCAACCATTACTTCAGTCATTATCACAGTATCCTGCTCAGTGACCCTCAGTTCAGTCTCCTGCTCAGTCTCCTGCTCACTCATCTCTAGCTCAGTCTGTTATTCAGCCTCCTGTGTTGCCGCTAGCTCAGTCTCCTGTGTTGCCGCTAGCTCCACTTAGCACAGCCTGTACCTCTGCTATTAGCACAGCCTGCACCTCAGCCATTTCTTTTATCATCAGTCCAGTCTGCAGATCAGCCTTTAGTTTAACTGCCTGTTCAGTCTGTCGCTCAGCCCCTAGCTCACTCACCTTTAGCTCAGCTGTCATTCCACTCATTGGTTCAATGACTCATCCTACGCAGGGAACACACGTCATGAATACTTATGCTGGTTCTCAAAATCTGGCGATGTTAGAGACAGTAGCTCCCTCCAGGGCCTCCCCAGAGGCTGACTGTCAGCCACCAGCCGACTCTAGATCCCTGGAGGCTAAGACGCCAGTGCCAGTTACCTCACCTGGGAACTCCACTGAGCAGTCTCAGCCGTCATCACCCGCTGAGAGCTCCAGCGAGTTCACCCATCTGCCTCCATCCTCTGCTGGGTGTATTAGTGAACACTTTCAGCACTCTGAGGACTGCATCCCGCTGTCGCTGCCTTAGCCAAGCCAATGTGCTGCTCAGCTCCAGCCAGTGTCAACACTGCTAGAGGTCCCCTGTGCCTGCTGGTTCTGCATCTGTTCCCCGCTGGAGGGTCCGAGGATCCATCCAGCCTGCAGCACCACCTACTCCATCATTTGTGGCTGCCACGCTGTCGCCTGGTCCTGCCTCGTCTGGTCCTGGTCCTGCCACACCGCTACCTCGTCCACGTCCGGCTCAGCCTGCTCGACCTTGTCCGTGTGTGGTTTGGTGTCAGCGGCCACCTTCCAGGTCGCTGACTGGACTCCGTCGCCGACGCGGTGGGCATCCTGAAATGCTCCGATGCTGCCGCTGCCTTCCGCGGTTGGCCTTCAGATCGCCTACATTGCCACCGCTGCCTTCTGCACGGCCGGCCTCCAGAACTACTTGGTTTCTGTTGCTGGCCTCCTGGTCGGCCCCTGAACTTAAGTACCTTGGACCCTGGTGCCATCGACCTCTGGGTTGGCCCCCGGAGTTACCGTCTTGTATTATTGAGCCACTGGCCTCCTGATCGGCCCACTGAGCTTTGTTTTTGGACTCTGTGGTTTTGGTTTTCCCAGCTCATCTGTTTAGTTTTGGACTCCTCTTGCCGGGATTTTGCTTTGTTGGACTCCAAAGTTTCTGCTGGTTTTCTGGTTTCTGTATTGGAGAGGAGTGTCACCCAGGGTCAGATTAGTCGACAGAGGATCGAACTTCTGGGAATCCTGTTCGCAGTCGGGTCACCATGCTGTCGCTGGAAAACTACTGAAGACCCTGATGTGGTCCCCAGCCACCAAGGTTTATCCCAAAAAGAACCCCTGGTGTACAGCCACCTCTAAATTCTGGAAATCCATCAGCAGGTGAAATTCAATTCAATTCAATTTTATTTATATAGCGCCAAATCACAACAAAAGTCGCCTCAAGGCGCTTTATATTGTACAGTAGATAGCACAATAATAAATACAGAGAAAACCCAACAATCATATGACCCCCTATGAGCAAGCACTTTGGCGACAGTGGGAAGGAAAAACTCCCTTTTAACAGGAAGAAACCTCCGGCAGAACCAGGCTCAGGAGGCGGCGCCATCTGCTGCGACCGGTTGGGGTGAAAGAAGGAAAACAGGATGAAAGACATGCTGTGGAAGAGAGACAGAGATTAATAACAGATATGATTCGATGCAGAGGGTCTATTAGCACATAGTGAGTGAGAAAGGTGACTGGAAGGAAAAACTCAATGCATCATGGGAATCCCGGCAGCCTCACGTCTATTGCAGCATAACTAAGGGAGGATTCAGGGTCACCTGGTCCAGCCCTAACTATATGCTTTAGCAAAAGGAAAGTTTTAAGCCTAATCTTGAAAGTAGAGATAGTGTCTGTCTCCCGAATCCAAACTGGAAGTTGGTTCCACAGAAGAGGGGCCTGAAAACTGAAGGCTCTGCCTCCCATTCTACTTTTAAATACTCTAGGAACAACAAGTAGGCCTGCAGTGCAAGAGCGAAGTGCTCTAATAGGGTGATATGGTACTACAAGGTCATTAAGATAAGATGGGGCCTGATTATTTAAGACCTTGTATGTGAGGAGCAGGATTTTGAAATCAATTCTGGATTTAACAGGAAGCCAATGAAGGAAGCCAAAACAGGAGAAATCTGCTCTCTCTTTCTAGTCCCTGTCAGTACTCTTGCTGCAGCATTTTGGATTAGCTGAAGGCTTCTCAGCGAGTTTTAGGACTTCCTGATAATAGTGAATTACAGTAGTCCAGCCTGGAAGTAATAAATGCATGAACTAGTTTTTAGCATCACTCTGAGACAGGATATTTCTAATTTTAGAGATGTTGCGCAAATGGAAGAAAGCAGTCTTACATATTTGTTTAATATGTGCATTGAAGGACATGTCCTGGTCAAAAATGACTCAAGGTTTCTCACAGTGTTACTGGAGGCCAAGGTAATGCCATCCAGAGTAAGAATCTGCTTAGATACCATATTTCTAAGATTTTCAGGGCCGAGTACAATAACCTCAGTTTTATCTGAATTAAGAAGCAGAAAGTTAGCGGCCATCCAGGTCTTTATGTCTTTAAGACATTCCTGCAGTTTAACTAATTGGTGTGTGTTACCTGGCTTCATGGATAGATAGAGCTGCGTGTCATCTGCATAGCAGTGAAAATTTATGCTATGTCTTCTAATGATGTTGCCTAGGGAAGCATGTATAATGTAAATAGAATTGGTCCTAGCACTGAACCCTGTGGAACACCATAATTGACCTTAGTGTCTGAAGAGGACTCTCCATTTACATGTACAAACTGGAGTCTATTAGATAGATATGATACAAACCACTGCAGTGCAGTACCTGTAATACCTACAGCATGTTCTAATCGCTCTAATAGGATATTATGGTCAACAGTATCGAACGCAGCACTGAGGTCTAGCAGGACAAGCACAGAGATGAGTCCACTGTCAGAGGCCATAAGAAGATCATTTGTAACCTTCACTAAAGCTGTTTCTGTGCTGTGATGAGCTCTGAAACCTGACTGAAACTCTTCAAATAAGCCATTCCTCTGCAGATGATCTGTTAGGTGTTTGACAACTACTCTTTCAAGGATTTTTGATATGAAAGGAAGGTTGGAGATTGGCCTATAATTAGCTAAGACAGCTGGGTCTAGAGATGGCTTTTTAAGTAAAGGTTTAACTACAGCCAGCTTGAAGGCCTGTGGTACATAGCCGATTATTAGAGATAGGTTGATCATATTTAAGATCGAAGAATTAATTAATGGCAGGACTTCTTTGAGCAGTTTTGTAGGAATGGGGTCTAAAAGACACGTTGATGGTTTGGAGGAATTAATTATTGAAGTTAACTCAGAAAGATCAATTGGAGAAAAAGAGTCTAACTTAACATCGATGGTACTAAGAGTAGCTGTAGATAATATTACATCTGTGGGATGATTATTGGTAATTTTTTCTCTAATGATAAAAATTTTATTTGTGAAGAAGTTCATGAAGTCATTACTAGTTAACGTTAAAGGGATGGTTGGCTCAGTAGAGCTCTGACTTTTGTCAGCCTGGCTACAGTGCTGAAGAGAAACCTGGGGTTGTTCTTATTTTCTTCAATCAGTGACGAATAGTAAGATGTTCTGGCTTTGCGGAGGGCTTTCTTATAAAGCAGCAAACTATTTCTCCAGGCTAAATGATGATCCTCTAAATTTGTGACACGCCATTTCCTCTCCAGCTTACGAGTTATCTGCTTTAGGCTACGTGTTTGAGAATTATACCACGGAGTCAGGGACTTTGGATTTGAGGCCTTAGTTTTCACAGGAGCTACAGTATCCAGAGTCGTGCGTAGTGAGGAGGTAAAATTATTAACAAGATAATCGACCTCTGTTGGAGTAGCGTTCAGATAGCTGCTCTGCTCTATGTTGGTACAGGGCATTGAAGATGATAACAGTGGGTGGATTATATTCTTAAACTTAGTTACAGCACTTTCAGAAAGACATCTACTTTGATAAAGTCTACTCTCTGCTGCTGTGTAATCAATTATTGTAAATGTAAATGTTATCAGGAAATGATCAGACAGCAGAGGGTTTTCAGGAAACACTGTTAAATATTCAGTTTCTATGCCATATGTTAAAACAAGATCTAGAGTGTGATTAAAGTGGTGGGTGGGTTCTTTTACATTTTGAGAGAAGCCAATTGAGTCTAGTAACAGATTAAATGCGATGTTGAGGCTGTCATTTTTAGCATCTACATGGATGTTAAAATCACCCACAATAATTATTTTATCTGAGCTGAGCACTAAATCAGATAAAAAGTCTGAGAAATCAGAGAGAAACTCTGTGTAAGGCCCAGGTGGACGATAGATGATAACAAGTAAGACTGGTTTCTGAGTTTTACAGCTGGGGTGGACGAGGCTAAGCATCAGGCTTTCAAATGAATTAAAAGTCTGTCTTGGTCTTTCGTTAATTAATAGGCTGGTGTGAAAAATTGCTGCCACACCGCCCCCTCGGCCTGTGCTTGGGATTTCTGGTAGTTAGAATGACTCGGGGTGTTGATTCATTTAAACTAACATACTCATCCTGCTGCAACCAGGTTTCTGTAAGGCAGAGTAAATCGATTTGTTGATCAATTATTAAGTCATGTACTAACAGAGACTTGGAGGAGAGAGACCTAATATTTAATAATCCACATTTCACTGTTTTACTCTTTGGTTCAGATGTGGATACTGTATTGTTCTTTCTTTGTGATTTTTTATGTTTAAGTTGTTTATTGCTGGTTTTTAGTTTGTTTTTGTCTTTTGGGAGCTGACACAGTCTCAATGGAGATGGGTTTTTGGGGGTAGCAGGAGGAGAGAAGCTGCAGAGAGGCGTGTAAGACTGCAACTCTGCTTCCTGGTCCCAACTCTGGATAGTCATATTTTGGGGGTTTAATGAATTTGTCCATATTTCTAGAAATGAGAGCTGCTCCATCCAAAGTGGGATGGATGCCGTCTCTCCTAACAAGACCAGGTTTCCTCCAGAAGGTTTGCCAATTATCTATGAAGCCCACATCGTTTCTGGGACACCACTCAGACAGCCAGCAATTTAAGGAGAACATGCGGCTAAACATGTCACTCCTGGTCTGATTGGGGAGGGACCAGAGAAAACTACAGAGTCCGACATTGTTTTTGCAAAGTTACACACCGATTCAATATTGATTTTAGTGACCTCCGATTGGCGTAACGGGTGTCATTACTGCCGACGTGAATTATGATCTTACTGTATTTACGCTTACCCTTAGCCAGCAGTTTTAAATTTCCTTCAATGTCGCCTGCTCTGGCCCCTGGAAGACAATTGACTATGGTTGCCGGTGTCTCTAGCTTCACATGTCTGAGAACAGAATCACCAATTACCAGAGTTTGACCCCGGGCGGGTGTGTCGCCGAGTGGGGAAAAAGTTGAGACACATGAACAGGTTGGTGGTGTACCTGGGGCTTCAGTTTAAGACTATGCTTCCTCCTCACCGTCACCCAGCCGCCCTCTTTCCCCAGCTGCTTGGGGTCTGCCGGGGAACAGCTAGCGGGCCCTCGCTATCTTCGGCTGCACCAGCTACAGGGGCCTGGCTAGCTACGGGTGAATGAAGGGTGCGGCTTGTCTCTCCAATTCAGTAATCCTGGCCTCCAGAGCTGCAAATATGCTACATTTATTACAGGTATCATTACTGCTAAAGGAGGCCGAGGAGTAACTAAACATCTGACACAATGAGCAGGAAAGTGCAGGAGGGACAGGTGAAGTAGCCATGGTGCTAACGAGTCGGCTACGAGCTAAGCTAAGCTAGCGAAACAGTAAAGAGACAGTGAGTGAATACTTTGGCTATAAATTAGGTAGTGAGTACACAGAAAGGGTGATTCAGATGAAGCACGTTAAGATTATACTATGAAAAAGGGATGTATCAAAAGATTTAAATTAAATTGCTAAGCAGAAAAGCTACTCAGAAACACCACTGTGTTTGAGCAGGAACAGGAAGTGATACTATACCACAGAGCGAGCGAACACCAAGTGACAGCGCCACCAAATGTGCTCATCTCCTTGGTTTTTCTCTGAAATCAGGATGCCCACCAGCACCGACCTCCAACCATTTTGCTGTCCCCACAAACAGCAGGGAAGGACAGTCAAAAGCAATTAAAAACTGAGTGAACAAGGCTAAAAAAACATTTTTGTACATATCATATTTAGTATAGTTCATATTACAAGTTGATATTGTGTTGTATTTTGTTAATGTTGAACCTTGGCTCATGTGATTAGAGGATCATCAGGGGGTCCTTTTGTCCCTCTTTGGCGGGATACTCCCACTGGGTTTAAATCTGGGACTCTCCACCATTTGACCTTAGAATTGAAGAAGCTTCTCTGATGAGAGGTGAAACGTCTTTAAGCAACTTAAAGAACTCCAGACGCTTTTCTTTGCAAACTCCTTTGACTACGATGACCTGGATGACTGAGAACCTTCACAGACTTAATGTTGAATATCAGTTTCCACTATAAATCGCAAGTTCTTTTTTTTTTTTCACTTTAAACTATTGTTCCACTTTTATAACAATAAAATAATATAAAATGGCTGCCAGATATTGAAGGCTGAGGTTATTCTAAAAAAATGGGGCAAAAGCATTCAGTTATAGTATGGTTTCTGACCCTTTTACAGTCAAAATTACCAAAAAGTCCAGGCGGCCTAAATTATGCTTGGTCAATAAAGGTTAATTAATAATTTTGGATGTTAAAACCATATTAAACTAGTTTTTCTTGGATACTTTAATATTTTGTTAAAACACAAGTTCAGCAATCTAATGCTGACATTTTGGTGCTGAAGGGAAGGGATGAGGAAAACACACTTTTCCTGACTTTTGCGGTCCTCACTTTACCTATTCCCATCCCCACCCGCCGCAGTAGGGAAAACACACTTTTCCTGACTTTTGCGGTCCTCACTTTACCTATTCCCATCCCCCACCCGCCGCAGTCACAGGCTTGCAGGTGTTGCTAATTAGTCGCGTGCTCGGTGCAGCCAGACGCGGGGCGTAGCTCGGGAGGCGAGAGGAGACGGCTGGAAGTATGAAGAAGCGTGACAGAGAGAAAGTGGAGATGGCCGACAGTCAGAGAATAGAGGATGAAGGGATGAATGTGGTAAGTACATTAAACAAACTGTTTTAGTGTTTACTTAATAATTAGGCAAAGTGAAGTGTTTGCAGCCGACAGTTTGCTCTATAGTTAGCATGCTTTGCTAATGCTTGCGTGACTTAGCTTAATGGGGTGTTCGACGACATTCTCCTAAACTGTACAGTTTTTAGCTGATATTTTAACATTCATGCAGTCATGAATGTCTGTTTTGGTCACTTTTATTAGGTACTGTCGTAATATTCGGGCGTCTGTGGGACTGAAAATGAACGCTTAATGGGCAATCAATGAGCTTAATGAGTAGCTAGCAATAGTGTTAGCTCTAAATGGTGAGTAAATTTCTAGAACAACTTCGTTCAACTATAGGCCTGAAGTATTCACAACAAGAAACAAGCTAAGCAGCTACAGAGTCATTTCTTTTTAAAGCGTCAAGTTTTTCTCGTGGCGGGAGGGTGGCAGTCGGAGCAGCGAGACAGACCCATGAAGCTAATCCAGGAGTCTGGATTAGCTTTGGCTGTCGAGACCCAAGTTCATAATGCAATTATTGTCGTGACGAGCTAAGAAATGGCTAACGTAATGTTGTGTCGTGATATGCAAAACGATGCGTGAGGTAGCGGGGCAGCGACAGTACCAGAGCAGCAGGTGGACCGACTTTTCCCTCAGTTAAATATTCAGCCGTGGAAAGTAATTTGGTGGTGGTTTAATTTTTGTTGTGATTGTTTTGATAGACAAAAAAAATACATTTTCCTTCTGCAGTGGCTTGATTGCTGTTAATCACAAACGATGAAGTACTAAAAATATTAAATAATAAAATTACTATCATAGTAAATTAAGATAAATAAAACTAACAATATTAAGCATGTGAACAGACTACTGCACAGCTTAATTTAAACTGACTTATATTCAAAAGATTGATTTTTATAAAACCGAATTTATATTTGCACCATGTCTTTATAGTGACTAACATATGTGATTAGACCTATTGATGTCACCTTAAATACTATCCCCATTATCACTGTGTATTTCTTACTTGTTGATGTATAAAACTAGTGTACTTCAGGTATGGACATGTTATGTTAGCTGTTTTGTGTTTTACCTCCTCCAGAGTAAACAATCCACCAGACTGAAGGCACGTTTGCAACGCCTGAGAGACCATCATGATAAATGCTTGTCAAGAGCCATGGACCCCTTAAAACACCAAACACAGGTAATCATGATAGGGTTTTGATTTTTCCTATATTACAATATTAATAAATACAGTGGTGCTTCTGACTTAGATTTGTGACAGTATGAACGCATGTGCCAAAACATTCTGTAGGGGTGTGTTGGTTTGATTACGCAGGTGTACTGAAAAGATAATTTTTTTTTTCACCAAAGCCAGGTGCTGAAGTTTTGTGTGTGTGTGTGTCTCTCTAACGCCCGAGTTTCAGCCAAGCAACTTTAGCATTGTGTCAGCTCTTTAGTTAACTAATTTAAAATGGCTTTTGCCAAGTGTCGGAGGAGGGGGGAATAGTGTACAAACCCAGGACTGACATTTAAGCAAGACATATTAGCCTTTTATAAAGAAGTAGAAGATGTACCCAAATGTCATTCTAAACTAAAATGTAAAAGTTTGTAGTAAACTAGTACTTTGGTAAAAAAGTGAGGCAGTCATGTAAATACATCATTAAGTTCTTAAATATCCGATATATGTATCTAAGTATCATAAATATTACCTGGCAAATAATGTACTTCAATATCAAATATATACATAAAAGCAAAGTGTGTACACAGTTACATGTATTTCAGGGGGTGTTATCAGCCTGGCTGATCTGAAATTCAGCTTTTCATTTTTTTTGTACTTCTGTACAGTACTTGAAAAAAATGTTTGGTACATTCCATCACTCAGTGCAAGCTGAAATTGTCTACAGCTTAGTTTACAACAGTACTGAGGGCCACTTTTTAAGATGGAGCCATGTTTAGTCAACTATAGGCTAATAGAAAGTTTTTTTTTTCTTTTGGTTGTGCTGTAATTAAAGCCTTCTGAATTTAGACTTCAAAACCAAGGTATGTGTAGTAATGCTGTGTTTTCTTACACAGCATTAGGTTTAAATAAAACAGAGGATGCATTTGGTCTTGTTAATCACCTTTTTGTGAACCTTATTAAAAGAAATGTTTGTCTCTGTAATGTTTAGCCATCGGAGAGAACAAACCAAGAGGGTGAGACTTCATCACAACCCCAGCTCTCACCTAAGCAGCTTGCAGCTGCCAAGACTTTGGTAAGTAACAAATTGATTTTAACTTGTGGTATATAACAGGCTCAGTACTCTACAAGTTTAACAGTTTACCATGTAGATATAGATGAAAAATTAGCAGTGGTGCTGGGATCAAAAAATAAATAAATAAATAAATGAGACAGCTGCCAGTCATTATGTGGCTTTTCTGCCTTTCTTTCACTGCATGTTAGCCTAATTTGTATAAAAGATGGGTTATGTTCACACACACGTAGGTGACAGAAGCAGAACTTGACACACAAGCACAAGAGCACAGCCCACAGTAGTGATAATGAAATGGACTTCAGGATGTACCTCATGATTGAGAATCCATAACTCATTACCCCCTTAAACCACACTCAATTAATTTTCCACAGTTATATCTAATGCTAAAGTGACTTTATCCTCCACAGCTCATGAAACCTAATAAAAATTTGCATTCTTTAGAAATCGGTTGTATATTAAGATGGTGTGCAAAGTATGTTGACACTCAAGCTGTGTCCCAAAACCTAGGCCGCATCATTCGGAGGACCCGGCATTCGCAGTCTCACGTGGGCGGGTCCTTCAACGACCGAAAGGCCGGAAGTGCGAGGCTTGTAAAACGGACTGTCTAGCATTCAGATTTGCGTCACCAGCTGTCTCGTTGGCGTTTAATAAACTCAGCTGTCTCGAGTGACCATTGAACCCTCCGGTCAGCTATCGAGCGGCTGGGTAACAGAAGTCTCTAAAAGGAGCACTTTTGCAAATATGTGATCTCTTGATAAACTGAGCAGATATTTGAAGTTTACACAGCTACATTCTCACCTGAAAATATGTTAAAAGTTTATTTTGTGACCCAGAAAGAGTAATAAGATTAATATTAAAAGTTTAATTCCATTGTTGGAAACTGGAATCGGCCGGGCAGCGCTATGAATTCTGGGATATGGTGGGGCACAAAGGATACACCGACCCATCCTTCAAATCTGGGGAAAAGGAGGACGTATTTGTCGGCCAGATTCGGAGGAGTCTCACTGAATTGGGACAGCCTTCATGGCGTCGCTGTGATGTAATCGGTCTACAAATGCGGCCTCAGGAGGATGCAGCCGACGTTTTGGGACACAGCTTTAGTGCCAGTCAGGACAAGAAACCAAACAAATCTCTCATTTACCTAAAATGTACTAGTCCAGTGACCCTGAAAGGCATTTTAAGTTTAAAGGCAAGCTCTGTTGTATTGTTTTAAGGCAGATATTTCCATGATTTTAAGTGTTTACATTTGGCCTAGATATGTTATATGTTCGGTTATCATATCGATATGTGGAACAAAGACTTGACATGGTTAAACAAGATACAGGAGTGATTCTGTTACCTTTTTTCATAACTAAGATATAATTATTGTGGTCATGAGCTACGTACTTCTGCGCTGTACTGCTTCTTAATTATAGAATGCTTATTTTTCAGTTCAGGATTGTTAGGAATTTTAAAATGCACATTCAACACTTTGGATTGAGTAAACAAATAATAAAAGCCAATGGCAGTACTTCAATACCAGTTCTTGTTACCCATCCTGTGTGAGAGGTAAAGGAGTGAAGGAGAGCCAGAATTGTCTGTACTGTTTCTGATGTGGATTAGATATCATTCATATTTAGTGTTTTCAAGGTGCAAACTGCTGAATTGACTTGCATGACTTTCAAAATTGCAAGTATGCTTTACCACACATCTTATCTAACATGTTCCTCATTAACATTATGTATGTAGACATGGTAATACATGTCCTTTTAATTTTATTTTAAAGCCCTCGGCAAGTCTTAATCAAGAGGGGAGACCTCAGTGTCAGATCTTTCATTTGAGCTACCAACATCATCTGAGAGCATGGTATGTGTCAAATAAGCACTTTTAGCTTATCCCATATGACCATAAGTAGCTCTGAAACTTTTTCATAACTTGCAGGTTTTTGCTAGAGTGAGTTAAGCTGTCAGTTTTAAAGAGAACCAGCAAACACAGCCCTGACCATGCATTCACTGTTTTGTTAGCATGTACTGTCTATATGTCACATACTGTCCACATGGCCTGGCAGAGAACTGAACAACAGGGAGGTTCAATCTGGCCTATGGGTGGCTTTGCTTCAGCTTTAATGCTTTGCAATCTTTGAGTTGAATTTTTCATGAAATTAACTTTTTCCTGGTGTGGTGAAGTCAGCATAAGTCTACACAGGATTGCAAATGTATGGGAAGTTAAAATTTCTAGATATGTTATTCAGATCAAACTCATGAGGTTGTTACAGTTTACTTACAGAACTCTAAATGTAAAAATTTGTTTCTTAATTCGCTTTGGGTTGAGAAGTTAAAAATCAGGTTTGATATCTTTCTCGATGTATTACAGTCATTGCTGTCAATGTCTTACATCCCCTCTCTCCATAGGAAATAATTATTGATGTTGATGCTGATACTGACATCGATATAATCACTCCTGAAAGTTCATACTCTGATGCTGCTGACCCAGATGTGCCATCACTCAAACGAACTGACAGCATATTTGTAAGTTTGCATAATTCTGGTTATTTCCACACTTTTATTAGGGCTTTAACTTACTGTAGAAGACTGGCATTGCAGCATTGCAATTTTTAAACTATATGTACTTAACAAAAATCTTGGGCCACTCTTCATTCTTTGTATTTTACTAGCAATATGGGTATAGTTCTCCAGGCTTCTTGAAGGACATTCAAAGGTCCTCTTTGGCTGTTTCTGCATTTTGTTCTGTTCTGTCAGATGACTCCACACTGCTTCAATAATGTTAAGGTCCAGGCTCTGGGAGGCAAATAAATGACTTTTAATGTTTCAATTTTTTTTAAATTTTGGTCATAATTTCATCAGTTTTGAGAAGATCTCCAACACATGCTGCCCCAAACCATGACAGAGCCTCCACCATGTTTAACAGATGACTGTAGACCCTCACTGTTAAACCTCTCTGCTGTCCTCCTGCATACACGTTGATGACTTATAAACAAAAAATTCAATTTTGGATTTTTTTACTCCACAAGCCATGTTTCCAGTGATTTTGTTTTTAAGTCCAGTTTTTGTGTAATTCGGCATACCTCAGCATCTTCTCAGTTTCATCTGCTTTAATAACCATTCTTAAGCACCACAAACATGACAAGACTTTGAGATACTGATCTGCTGTAGGTAATCTTTTTTTTTCCTCCCCTTTTATGTTTTCATGGCTGCGATTTCTTTTTGTGCAAAAACATTCCTCTGAAAATGGTCAGGTACAAGGACTGGAGTCCAATGAGTGAAAAAGTAGACAATGTCCAAAGAAAAACTTTGAAAAACCTTCCGAATGTCTGGAGAACTATTGCTCAAGAGCACTTTAGAAATTACAAGTCTGCCTCCTTGGAGTAAAAATGTAAAGTAATGAGAGAGAGGAAAAAATACAGGAGTTTTCATCCAATTATTTGAACAGTTCTGTTCAATAATTATTTTACAGGTTGTTTTTGGGGGGGGTTTTTTGTATCTTGTTTGACACAAACATTTGACATTTGATTGTCAGTTGTGAATTCTTATGGTAGTGCTGAAATGGTATCATCCAGCCCTAATTTTTCCTTGTTAATATTATGGTTGGGTTGAAACTATCGGTAAACAAGTCTTTCTGTATACAAAGCCAAAGTTGTTGATGAAAATGACTAAATCCTATAACCCTTCATTAAGCTGGTAACAGTTCAAACAAATTCAAGTTCACTTTAATGAAGGTGTTGAAGGGTCTCACAGACGGTGTAAGATTTTCACACCTGGGTAATTATTCTTGCAAATTTAGTTATAAATGTCTCTATCTGGTTTTCAGCTTACCAGTGAATACCTGCAGTCAATCTCCAAGGTGGCTGACACACCAGAAGCTTCTGGAAGTTGTATTGAAAGCACTGATGATGAATATATTCCATCAAAAGACTCAGGGAATGAAAGTAGTTCAGAGGGATTTGACAGTCCTGCAAAAAGGGTCCCATTGTTGAAAATTAAGAAAACAAAGAAGTCACAAAAGACTTCCAGAAGAAAAACACTTCCAAGTACATCTTCGGTAAGGACCATGAGACAGTAGAAAGTGAAAGCTCTCAACCTAACCAGGGAAATATTTTTGTGATGAAGCTGCAAAAAAAAAAGATGGGGCTAGAGTATACAGTAAAAGCATCACTGCTTATACTGTCCACAGGAGTGCCATAAAATGGCAAGGCACTTATCACGCAAAGCACAGCAGTGAACTGGCTGTAGCAGAAGCAATCAGTTTTCCTTTGAAATCAAAGGAGCGCAAACTACATTTTGACCTCATTAGAAACAAGGGGAACCGTGCACATAATATTGAGGTTCTGAAAGCTGGCTCTGGGACACTAATCCCAAGTCAGCAAACTAAAAACCAGTGAAGCCAAATGACTACATGCACTGCGTTAACTGCCAGGCACTGCTGAAAAGACATTCATTATGGAGACATATTTCAAGATGCAAGCTTTCACAGAAGTGCAGCACAGCAAAACCAGGCAAAAGTCGGATCCAGTCACTTTGTGCCTTTGCACAGCCTGTCCCAGATGGTGTCAGCAGAAAGGTTTGGGAACTGGTCAGTGCTATGCATCAGGATGAAGTCAGAAACATCATCAGAGAGGAGAAAAGTATCTTGAGACTAGGAGAACACTTGTATTCAAAACATGGACATGACAAGACCAAACATGAGTACATCAGACAAAAATGCGAGAAATAGGACGATTACTTCTGCGCTCACGGGAAGCAGGGACACTGAAAAAAAATGGAGGATTTCTATGTACCTTCAAATTTCAAGTTTGTGGTTGAAGCAGTGAAGGATGTGGCTGGCTTTGATGAAGACAAAAACATCTACAGAGCTCCATCATTGGCTCTGAAACTGGGCCATAGTCTCAAGAAGATTGCAGATATTCTTGAGTGTGAAGCAAAGATGGCAGATTTTCATGATGAGGAATTTCTTAAGAATCTGAAGAGAAGCCGGGATCTTTATGAGAAGAAATGGGATGTGTGTGTTTCATCTCGTGCCCTGCAAACTCTAAAAGAAGGAAAATGGAACACTCCTCAACTCCTCCCTTTCACCGAGGATGTAAAAACCATGCATATGTATCTTGATAGGTACAGAAAAGAATACCAAACCAGACTTGCCAGTGATCCCAATAAGAAGAACTGGTCAATGCTGGCCAATTTGACTCTTTGCGAAGTGATACTGTTTAATCGCAGGAGAGAGGGTGAGGTATCAAAATGCCACTAACTGCATTCACCCTGCGAGACACTTCAGGAGTCCATTCGGTTTTGGCAGTAGGACTTTCAGAGTTTGAACAAAAACTTTGTCGCCATTTCCAGCGCATCGAAATAAGAGGAAAAGGAACAGAAAAGTTCCTATCCTCTTAACACCAGACATGCTGTCCTCAATGGAAGCCTTGGTTTCACATCGGCGGACCTGTGGTGTGTCTGATGAAAATCCTTTTTCTTCTCTAGACCTGAAGCAGACACTCACCTCAGGGGATCGGATGCCATCAGACAGATTGCAAAGGAATGTGGAGCGAAGCATCCAGAAACACTGTCCTCAACTAAGTTGAGAAAGCATGTGTCCACACTGTCGACAGTCCTAAACCTGAGAGACAATGAGATGGACATCCTCGCAAATTTTCTAGGCCATGATATCAGAGTCCATAGGGAGTACTATAGACTGCCTGAAGGAACACTTGAGTTGGCTAAAGTCAGCAAAGTGCTCATTGCTCTAGAACAAGGCCGACTGTCAGACTTCAAGGGAATGAGCCTCGATCAAATCCAAATTAATCCCAATGGTAAACAAAATGTTCTTATTTTATTTCAGAGTAAATGTCTTTTGTGCTACATGGTTTTCTTATCACTGCTTTACAGAAGAAATGCAGGAAGATGTGGAAAGTGATCTTTCAGAGACGGATGCATCAAAGGAGTCATCTTTCAGCTCCTCAACATCGAGTAGGTGACAGGTTTAACTGTTTTTAGCATCCAGCCATTTACTGCATATAAAAATAGATGACATTGATAGTTTTAAATTTGTAGCAAAAACGTGGAATCTTATAGTGGCAGACTGTTAACAGAGGGACAACTGAAACCTCAAAGTACATGCCAAATTGTTCCGAAAGAGTTTCTCTCATTTTACTTAGTTATCACATGAATGTATGTTCAATTGTTAAATTTTCTGATCAGTTTGGTTTGAAGTGTACTTAAATGTTATAAAAGGCTGTGAGCTGTCATTACTGACAGCTGATTTCAGTTTGTTTCTGGCAGGCGGATGGACAAGAACTGTATCCCTTGCTGCACTGCCCCATCACTATTGTGCAGACACTTGATCCAAATGATAAGCAACAGATGTCTGCGCTTGTTGTTATGGCTTAATATTTGAATAATGCAAAGATGTGGAGACATGCCATTCATCTTTACATACAGTTAATACCTCTAACAAAAAATACATTGCGTAGTGTGAAGGCTGAATGGGCACACAGTTCAACCATATACCATTACTGACTTCTTTGACTTTTGACTTTTTTGTCAAAGGATCCCAAAGATCGAGAAGTCAGCCAACCACTGATGAGTTTGATGAAGCACCCACAGGTATCCAGCAGACTAAGGATGGGTACCGGTGTCCGGTGCCATGATGGCACCGGTTCTGACATAAACGGTAGTAACCAGACCGAAAAGCAGCGCACATTTCGGTGCTTTATTTCGGTGCTTTTTTTTCCTGAGCTGTGATACACTTTCGATTCTAGCATATCATTTTACGTTTCCGAGGATAGTAGGCGGGGCCAGGTACGTACGTTCTTTTAGAGCAGCGCTACAGATTAAAAATGCCCAAGGCGAAGCGGTCAAAAGTCTGGCTGTACTTCACAGCAAAAGATGCAAACTCAGCAGCCTGCAACAAGTGCTTTAAGCTGATACTGTGATACTGTCAAAGGAGGTAACACCTCAAATCTGATGAAACACCTGGCGACGCATAGCGTTTTTTTTATTTTTAAAGCTGAGAAATGCGCCGTGTTTGATAGCTTGCTGCAAGACCTCACACCGTGCACATCTACTGCGGGTGTGGTGCCTGTTATCGGACCCGGAGTTAGCAACATCCCCCAAAAACCCAAAGAGTAGAGTCCTGGCCCCTAGCCCTGTCAGCGTAGCAGAAATGATGAGGATGATGATGGCAGCAGCAGCCGTTCTCCTCTGCGTGAGTAGCTTCATGTTGTTCGTGTGTAATTAACGTTGAGTATGCTAACCACATTATTACATTAATGCATGTAAGGTGAACTAGCAAACAGCGTCGTAGTTACATGCGGCTGTCTTCTTGTTTGATGCCAGATACCCCCTTCACCCTGGCCAAAAAGGCTAAAATGACCAAAGAAAAAGTGGAAAACAGTTAAACATGAGATGTTTTTGGACAAAGTTTGTGTTTTTTTTCCATTGTTTAAGCACTACTTCCAGCCAAGAGTGAGACCATATATGCCCTATAGCTGCAGAAAAGGCTAACATTGTTATCTTTTTACAAAAAAACAGCTGAACATGAGAGGTTTTTGGACAAAGTTTGTGTTCTCCATTCTTTAAGCACCGGTTTGAGCACCGTTTAAGCACCGGCACCGTTTCAAAAGTACCGGTTTGGCACCGGTATCGGATAAAACCTAAACGATACCCATCCCTACAGCAGACTAACCAGATGGTACCTTTTTTAATTATTTTGTGGTTGTTATAAACACAGAAATTTAAAATATATATATATTTATATTTTTTAACAGGATCCTCAACACCTAAGAGAAGAAAGGAGACAGGATCTGACATTGATGACCCTAAAGAGGGTACTTCTCACACCCACCGCACACCCTGTTTTGCCTCAGGTACCTGTCTTAATTTAGCCTCTAAGCAAGCTTCACAAATACCTAAAAAAAAATTACAGAATTTTGATTGTGCTATCTCAATTTGTTAACAGGAACTTCAACAAAGGAAAAGGAGTCTGACACTGATGCCACTAAAATGGGTAATTTACACACAAACTACAGAACTTTAAGGCCCCCACCTTCCTTTTTTGAAACCTGCTTTTACAAATTGGTAGAATTAAACCAAACAGGAGCACAGAGAGTATAGAAGTTCTTTTTGGGGTATATTTCAGTTGTGGAAACCTGATAACTTTTTGATTGGTATGACTGTCTAGAGCATCCATCCATCCATCTTCATCCGCTTTATCCGAGGCCGGGTCGCGGGGGCAGCAGCCTAAGCAGAGAAGCCCAGACCTCCCTCTCCCCAGCCACCTCCTCCAGCTTATCCGGGGGAATACCAAGGCGTTCCCAGGCCAGCCGAGAGATATAATCTCTCCAGCGTGTCCTGGGTCTGCCCTGGGCCTCCTCCCGGTGGGACATGCCCGAACACCTCACCCAGGAGGCGCCCAGGAGGCATCCTTGTCAGATGCCCGAACCACCTCAACTGGCTCCTTTCGATGCGGAGGAGCAGCGGCTCTACTCTGAGCCCCTCCCGGATGGCCGAACTTCTCACCCTATCTCTAAGGGAGAGGCCAGCCACCCTTCGGAGGAAGCTCATTTCTGCCGCTTGTATCCGCGATCTCGTTCTTTCGGTCACTACCCACAGCTCGTGGCCATAGGTGAGGGTAGGGACGTGGATCGACTGATAAATTGAGAGCTTCGCTTTTACACTCAGCTCCCTCTTCACCACGACCTGTCGATCTCCGGCTCCCTTCTCCCATCACTCGCGAACAAGACCCCGAGATACTTGAACTCCTCCACTTGGGGCAGGAACTCATCCCGACCCGGAGTGGGCACTCCACCCTTTTCCGGCTGAGAACCATGGCCTCAGATTTGGAGGTGCTGATCCTCATTCCCGCTGCTTCACACTCGGCTGCGAACCGCTCCAGTGCGAGCTGGAGGCCTTCACCTGATGAAGCCAACAGAACCACATCATCCGCAAAAAGCAGAGAGATGAGATTCTGAGGCCACCAGTGAAAGCCCTCCGCCACTTGGCTGCGCCTAGAAATCCTGTCCATAAAATTATGAACAGAACCGGTGACAAAGGGCAGCCCTGGCGGAGCCCATCACCCACCGGGAACAAGTCCGACTTATTGCCGGCAATGCGAACCAAACTCTTGCAACGGTTGTACAGGGATCGAATGGCCCGTAGCAATGGGCCAGACACCCCATACTCCCGCAACACCTCCCACAGGACACCCGAGGGACACGGTCGAATGCCTTCTCCAAGTCCACAAAACACATGTAGACTGGTTGGGCAAACTCCCATGCACCCTCAAGTATCCTTGAGAGGATAAAGAGCTGGTCCAGTGTTCCGCGACCAGGACGAAAACCGCATTGTTCCTCCTGTATCCGAGGTTCGACTAGCGGACGAACTCTCCTTTCCAGCACCCTGGCATAGACTTTCCCAGGGAGGCTGAGGAGTGTGATCCCCTGTAGTTGGAACACACCCTCCGGTCTCCCCTCTTAAAGATGGGGACCACCACCCGGTCTGCCAGTCCAGGGTACTGCCCCTGATCTCCACGCAACATTGTAGAGGCGTGTCAACCAGGACAGCCCTACAACATCCAGAGCCTTCAGGAACTCGGGCGGACCTCATCAACACCAGGGCTCTGCCACCAAGGAGTTGTTTAACTGCCTCAGTGACCTCGCCCCGAAATTGGCGGGTCACTCCCTCATCCCAGACTCTGCTTCCTCCTCGGAAGACGTGTCAGTGGGATTAAGGAGGTCCTCGAAGTATTCCTTCCACCACCTGACAATTTTCTCAGTCGACGTCAGCAGCGCTCCGCCAGCACTATACACAGTGCAGGTAGAGCACCGCTTTCCCCTCCTGAGACGCCTGACGGTTTGCCAGAATCTCTTCGAGGCAGTCCGAAAGTCTTTTTCCATGGCCTCTCCGAACTCCTCCCACACCCGAGTTTTTGCTTCAGCCACTGCCCGAGCCGCATTCCGCTTGGCCTGTCGTTACCTGTCGGCTGCCTCCGGAGTCCCACAGGCTAACCAAGCCCGATAGGACTCCTTCTTCAGCTTGGTGGCTCCCTTCACCTCTGGTGTCCACCATTTGGTTCGGGGATTACCACCACGGCAGGCACCAACCACCTTGCGGCCGCAGCTCAATGCAGCAGCTTCAGCGATGGAGACGCTGAACATGGTCCATTCGGACTCAATGTCCCCAGTCTCCCTCGGAATGCTGTTGAAGCTCTGCCGGAGGTGTGCGTTGAAGATCTCGCGGACTGGGGCCTCTGCTAGACGTTCCCAGCACACCCTCACTCACGCGCTTAGGTGCACCGGTCTGTCCAGCGTCCTCCCCGCCACCTGATCCAACTCACCACCAGGTGGTGATCAGTTGACAGCTCAGCCCCTCTCTTTACCCGAGTGTCCAGAACATATGGTCGCAGGTCTGGTGATACGATTACAAAATCAATCATCGACCTGCGGCCTAGAGCGTCCTGGTGCCACGTGCACTTATGGACACTCTTATGTTCGAACAAGGTGTTCGTTATGGCCAAACTGTGATTTGCACAGAAGTCCAATAACAAAACACCGCTCGGTTCAGATCAGGAGGCCGTTCCTCCCAATCACGCCCCTCCAGGTTTCGCTGTTGTTACCCACGTGAGCATTGAAGTCTCCCAGCAGGACAACAGAGTCTCCCGGTGGGGCACCTTCCAGCACCCCCCCGAGGGACTCTAAGGCTACGTTCACACTGCAGGCGAAAGCGCATCAAATCCGATTTTTTCGCCCCTATGCGACCCGTATCCGATCATGGTATGACAGTGTGAACGGCACAAATCCGATATTTTCAAATCCGATCTGGGTCACTTTCGTATGTGGTACTGAATCCGATATGTATCCGATGTTTTAGAAAGCGACTGCTGTGTGAACGGTCAAGTCGCATTAAATCCGTCTTTTACGTCACTGACACAAGACAGACGCCAATTATCAGCGCCGGAGAAGACATCGCGAACGATTTCCTACCATCCGGTGAAACTGTTGGGAAGACAATGTTGGAGAAATGTGAACATTTTATTTTTACTGTATTTTCTGCAGATTCTGACAGAAATCTGCAACTATCCTTTGAAGCACCGCTCCTCTAAAACAGCAAAAACGATCATTATTAGGTCATCTACATTATTATGTAAATAACAAAATAACTTAAAGCAAAAATCTGGAAACATAAAGTCCGAAGTCTTTATATTAAGGGCAATCAGTCAAACAATATTGTTTGCTCTGGGTCTAAACAGAGCGAGTTCTGTGTGACATCTTCTTTTGCGCATGCGGGCCGCTTTGAGCGTTCACACTGGAGAGCGTTTGATGTCGCATTTTATGTGTAGTGTGAACAGGCAGACAAAAAAATCGGATTTGATCAAAAAATCGGAATTGAGCATTAAGACCTGCAGTGTGAACGTAGCCTAAGAAGGCTGGGTACTCTGAACTGCCACTCGGCGCATAAGCGCAGATGACAGTCAGGACCCTTTCCCCGACCCTAAGGCGCAGGGAACAAACCCTCTCATCCACCGGGAAAAACCCCAATGTACCGGCAGCAAGCCGAGGGGATATTAGAATACCCACCCCAGCCCGCCGCCTCTCACTAGGGGCAACTCCAGACTGAGACAGAGTCCAGCCCCTCTCTAGGAGACTGGTTCCAGAGCCCAAGCCATGCGTGAGGTGAGCCCGACTATATCTAGCCGGTACCTCTCAACCTCACGCACTAACTCAGGCTCCTTCCCCACCAGAGAGGTGACATTCCATGTCCCTATTGCCTGTCTAGAGCAGATTTCCAATAATCCACAAGAAAACCACAATTTCTGTAATTGTAACTGGATGTACTGAATGTACTTTGGTAGGGGATACTCAAAACGATCAGTCTAAAAAAACTTCTAACCTACTTTCTAAAGAGCCTGATAGCACTATTGTTGCCTGTATTGTGTAACCTTCTTTGTACCCTTGCATGCTTATTACTGTTAGCTTTTTCTATTGCTGCTAGCTGCTTTCCCACCATTTTATTTTCAAGCCACGTCAGTTCAGTTGGCATTAATTCTCTGCATATAGAGAACCATGAATGGGTAAAATCATTTGCTTCAACCTTTGTCATTCTTTTCCTTCAAGAGCTCTGCCAAAAAAAAAATCACACATTCTTTAACTGAAGGAGAACTGGACTAGGTATTTGACTGACAGTGTAATATTGAAACTTTTTAAATATTTTAAATTTTAGCACAGTAGATGAGTTAAGTAGCAGGGTGATAAGACTGTACTGCATTGCAGTCACAATTTTGCATGTTTTTCAGTATTTGTCTTCTCTGTTCCAGGGTCACAAGGTACATATTTTTTCTACTTACAGTTTACTCTTCTTCCCATAGGACCACCAAGATTCAAGCAAGGACAGTGGACCACAGATGAGCCTGATGGTGACCACACTACCGCAGGTATCCCACAGACTTGAGGCTTGGCATTTGCCCACATTTCTTCTTTACCCATTCCCTTTTCCACACAACAGCTAAAAAGGCTATACTAAAATAAGCACAGATTTGCTTTCTTACCCTAATAATGCTTTTATTTCAAAGTTGTACAAATGTTCTTAGTACAACCTATCTAGACTTGATGATGACATGATGATGAATTAATAATGATTAATGTAACAAGGCAGTAAGAAAAAACGAGGTCTTTCAGTACAAGGCTTTCGTCAGCGTTACAGTAGACAAAATGTGTGCCAAATTTATTAAGGCTGACTACTTCTGGTTGATTAGCTGGTTATTAGACTCTTGTCCAAAAAGACTGTTACTGGTCAAAGAATTTACTGTTGTTACTTAACAGAAAACACTTCTTCCTCTGTCAGCTCTTTTTGAGAGCTCCAGTAGGTGAATACTTTTACCTGAAGCAACCAAAGTCATACAAAAGTCTTTATGTCATGTTAATTCTGGACAAGATCATTCCAGGAATCAGGGCTCTGTGTCAGAAAACATGTTTGGCTAAAACTAGGTAATCCAGGTTTTCCATTTCAGAGTGAGGGTGGATGCTGAGTCAGACCCTGTAAACCTAACCTTTTTCTTTGACTCTCTCCTTCTCCTGGTTTATCTGAAATGGCTGACTTGCATTTTTAATCTTTTTCTCATCCATAAAGTTGCCATCAAAGGTCATAGTTGAGTGGTTTAGTTTGCAGAAATTTACATTTTACAGACATTGTGAGATAATAGTCTGTACTTAACAAGACCGCATTTTATAATGATTTACCAACGTAAGAATGGAAACAGAAATGACATCAGATTTACTATCAGTTAAAGATGAAATTTATAGCCCATTTACCAACTCTGGATGGCAGTACAGCTGTTAGGCTGGTAGTTCCAATGTATTCAAACATTTCCTGTGCGTTACTGTTTAAAAAAATCCTTTTAATAGCATGTAGTGAGTGTCATCAGATATGACATGCCACAATATGTCATTTTTGATGACAAAGATGTCATACTGATGCAAATAAATACACTGGGTACATCCTAATTCACTAATTTTCTTGTTCTTTTTTTTTTAAAATTGAAAGTTGGTTTGATTCTAACTCTTGCAGGCCATCTCAAAGCTCTTATTTCTGTTTGATGAGTGAGGCAACATTCACAGAAGCAGGCTTCACAAAAGTAGTTTTCCAACTGACAAGCCACCCTATTTATATATTATTGATATTTTTTTTTTTTTTTTTTTTTTTTTTTTGAAGTGGCTGAGCAAACTGCCCACCCTTGGATTAGACCAATCTCAGTCCACGAGGGCCGGTGTCCCTGCAGGTTTTGGATCTCACCTTGGGTCAACACACCTGAATCACATGATTAGTTCGTTACCAGGCCTCTGGAGAACTTCAGGACATGTTGAGGAACTAATTAAGCCATTTAAATCAGCTGTGTTGGTTCGAGGACACATCTAAAACCTGCAGGGACACCGCCCTCGTGGACTGAGATTGCTCACCCTGGTCTAATCCATCACATAATCACTGAATTTCATACCAATGATGGTGTGTTGGATAAAGTCGGTCTGTCAGCAAGAAACACTGATAACTAAGTTATTTCTACTCACAGGGAGATTGTTTCTAAGCATCTGATTTGATCTTTGAAATTTCATTTTTGTCAAACATTTAAACTAAATGGTTTCTAGTATTATGAATATGCTAGAATATTTTGTATTATTAAAAAAAAAAATAAGTTCACAATTAGAACTTAAGTACATACTGACACTCATTCTGTAAGTGGATTCTGTGTCTCTGAGCAGGATGCAGTATGAATCCAGATGGCAGCTTGTTACTTATCTACAGGTGCTAAAGTGATAGCAGGATACAGGGAGAAAACAATGCTGCTTTCAAGTGTCTCTATTATTGTTAGTCTCAACTGTTAAAGCTGACTGACAACTGAACTGTGATTAGCTACCTCACTTGTTAGAAATGGATGTTTCCTTACATTTTCTTGCATCTATCCTCCATCCTTCTTGGGAGGTACTCAGAAGCAAGGAAAAAATGCAAATGATAGAAAAATGTAGGCAGCTTCAGGGACCTAGAATGTATCCACATATAACTGTGATAAAGAACCTAATGTGTAATTTGCCAGTTCACTGAGAGATTTCTTTTATTAATATTCTGAAAATTCATGATTTAACTGGACCCTCAACAGCTAAGAGGAAACAGTGCAAAATTTGAAAGTGATTACTCTAAAACTGAAGCTTCTACCCTTTTAGTTTTGTCTTAATTTATCTTAAATTAATTATTACAACTGTATTAAGTCACTTTCATTTCTATTTTAGGAACATCAAAGAAGAGGACTTGGACATCAGCTGAGGTCCAAGCTGTGGAAAAGACACTAATGTCCTTCATTGAGTCTGGTAAAGTACCAGGAAAGTCAGACTGCGTTGCCTGTATTGAGGCTTCACCGAAAGCACTTAAAAACAGAACCTGGACAGCGGTAAAGTTCTATGTGAAAATCGAATCACTGCAATGCAGCGTAAAGCTGCAAAAGAGTTTAACAGCCTAATCAGCCTGTTATTAATTGTTCATTTGTGCCTTGTTTGCCCCTTTGCAATGTTTTTTTACGTTCTGTGCTAGACCAATGTTTTGGACGTCAAAAAAAAAACGTTTGGAAAGAATGGAACTCATCCATTTTAATTAGTTTTAATTATGTTTTGAAAAGACATTCCCGTTCTGACATATCTAAAAATGCCACCTTGCTTATCAGGGAGTACGGTCTTATATATACTTATATTTATACTTGTATATAATATGATATATATAGATAGAGATATATATAGAGAGAGAGAGAGAGAGAGAGATATAGAGAGATATATAGAGAGAGGATATAAATATATGTATGTGTGGGTATATAGAGATATAGAAAAATAGATATACACATACACTGTTTGTTGGATGTAAGGGGACTGAATGTTTAACTTTAAAAGGCTGAAATAAATGTTATGTGAAGGCATAAGCTCAGTTTGTCTGCCCATTTCGTACAGTAGGTGACTTCTTTTAACCGTCAAATGTGGTTTGGAAGAAAACATTGCATGTGGTGGTTTCGGTAAAAATATTGTTTTGTTTTCTGTTAAAGCAGATCTGATGCTTCATATCTGATGAAAATCAACTGACAAACAGAATTGATTTAAAATTATTTTATTAGCATATGTTCAGTCATACCAAGTAAAACACTATACAAAATGTTACCTTTTGCTCAACTTTTACAACATTCCTTAATTTCATAAATAGTGTTTGTGTAATTTCATAACTTCCTAACTAATATTTTAGAATCAGATTAAAAATAAATTAATGAAATGAGTATCTGGCAGTCAGGATGAGATTAATAAAGCAATCCATCCATTTTCTTCCATTTACCCAATTCAGGGTGTCAGTCATTATGTTATATGATAGTAAGGTTTCATGGATCAGTATTATTAACTGTAATCTCATAGACACATGACTGGTCCCCAGTATCAGTAGATAGGTTATGTCTGGTCCCCATTAAAACAAAAATTCAGGTTAAAAATTTATTTGAGAGTGTTTGACTTTTCAAGTCTCAACACTCTCTAGATGAATTTATTATGAATTTAGGAGTGAAAATCATGTCTTTACACCCTTTGGAAAGGGTGGATCCCATCAGGCACCTGTCACTCAGTGGTCCCCACGATGTAGGAAAAACAGGTATGTGTGTGTGTGTGTGTGTGTGTGTGTGTGTGCGTGCGTGTGTGTACCAGGATGTCAGGGACGAGGTGACAGGAGAGGTGAGCCTGACATTTAGACAGCTAATGAAGCAGACTGATTGGATGTTCATGAGCTCAGGTTATGCACACTCAGGATGTGGGTACGCTTCCTTTTATCTTAAGGTTAAAACGACAATGAATATGATTCTCTCTGCATAAACCCTAATTATCAAAACAGCTCAATGAGGATACAGAGACCACAAAATTTTGCATTTCTGAATAACGGAATAATCTTCTTCATAAACCAAGAAGCCACAGTTTGGTGCTACTGGACCGATTCTGAGAAAGTTGATGTAAATGCTGTCAGAGCAACACAACAAAAGCAACTTATGTACTGAGAACGATCGCTATTTTCAGGAACACGTCAAACAGATAAGACTAGTCACTTAGAAAGATAAACGACACATTGATCAGTACTCTGGACTCTGTTCCAGTCAGATGCAAGTCACGCAGTGTAGGTGACACTTAAGATTTACATTTACACTCATAATTCTCTATATGCATACGGCACTGAAGATAGATTTGCAAATGACTTCACACATTTACAAATGCGACTACAGTTTACAGCAGCAGACAGAAACATGAGCACGCAGCTTGTCACAACACTACACACGTCATCTACGAAAAAACCTCCTATATGGCATTTACAATATTCTTGCACATTTATTGATTGCATGAACTCAGATTTGATTGTTTTGCAGCATTTCCTGCTTTATTTTTTACTTTTTGTGTCTGGTGCATTTTTTGTACATTTGTGTTTTCTTCACTTGTTTGCTTGCGTGTTATTTTCAGTTCTGTGGATGCTGTCGTTACAGGAGCCAGGCTGCAGAAAAACCTTCAATCTCCTGTTGTGTGTCACCCTGTCTCCTGTTATTGCTCGGCTCGTGTGTGATCTGCGTCTGAGTTCTAGGTGCCGTCTCTGATGACAGACTCGGGGCGTCTGAAGATGTGGGCCGGGCCTATGCGAGTGGCTTCTTGCTGTGCTCACCCTCTCGTGCTTCTTTTCCCCTCAAGTCATTTTTTAAACTCTTTATTCTGTCTTTTGTATATAAACATGTTATGACATGTAATAAGCAATTTTACCTTAGCTGTGACTGTAGTTTGCTGGCCTTGCTGATGAAGTCATCCCAGACGGGGTAACTGCCCTGAAGGAAAAGAAAGAAAATTATGAGGAAAATATCAAAGAATCTGCAGTTTTATAGCAGTGAAAGTAAAAAATGTGGGGAAGATTTTTTTTGTCTTACATTTTGCAGCTTTAATTTAAAGAAATGAAGCTTTGACAAAAGAAACTCATTCAATAGAGACCAATCAGCCTTTATTCAGGCCAGAGAGAGCACAGCTATAAACCCAATGTATCAGGTCAGTGTGTCAATAGAAATGATGGGGATGAGATTAATGAGATCTCTATCGCACACATATTCATTATCATACAGTCGTTCTTCACCCAAAGGTCCCACAGTCTGGGTTATCTCTTAAATATAAATATACACATAACTCAACCAACCAAACTCAAAACCCACGCACACCTCTGCAGGCTCCAAACACATAAATTCTGAGAATCAGACACAGCAGTTAACAAACAGACAACAAGGAGACAGATCAATACTACCGATCCATATCTCCCCCCAACCACCCACCCATCTAGGAGGAGGCCAAACAAGCGCCCCCAGGCATGCAAATACAGTAGGTCTGCTGCCTGGGTGCAGTGGGACTGAGCAGCCAGTCGCTGCAGTGCGCTGCGACGGATGCGTGTTCAGAAAGTAGGCCGCATGGAAGGAAACACCGAGCCACTGCAGCCAACCACAGCGAGCCAAACCAGGGTATGCTTCTAATGTCAGGAGGAGTCTCCTGATGCTTTCAGGACGGGTGGAGCTTCTTTCTTTTTAAACTGCAGCAACAGATCTGAGGCGTCTTCCCTCGCACGGTTTGGTTGTCTAGACAGACACTGTCACCAATTTTTCAGCCCATATTTCAAAATCCTACTGATGTGTTGTGATGCTTTATCATAGCACACTGTATCACAAATATAGTAAAATATACAGGAAAGGTATGCACACACCTTCAGCCACTAAGCTTTTATCCTAGACTTCATTAAAGTGTCGGGCGACCTGAACCGATATGAAACATATTTGGTTCTTTCACCATTTTTGATTCTGACTAATTAACCCTAAGGATCTCCACAGGGGAACACTGCAGTTCAATATTTTTAAAACTGAGTCCAAAATACAGCAAAACTACAAACCATGTAAAATGTATCCTCATTTTTTGAATTTCATTTTATAGATTTGGAACATTTGGCTCGATGGTTCATGTGTCTTGTGTTTTTACAGAATGCTTCTATGTGAACTCCATCGTTAGGAAGGCAACACAAGGCTTTTAAACCGTGTCCCTTACTGTTGCACAGTAAGTGGTCAGAATGAGCCAGAATGTCCAATAAGACTAAACGAATGCACCGCACAGGAGCTCTACATAAAGACAGATCCGTGAACGTTTCCACCCTGTGATCCTGTAGAAAGCCGTCACGCCTCCACCTCTCTGCTGCACTTTGTGGGCGTTGCCCCCCCCCCTTTTTTTTTTTTGCCCCCACTGCTCTTCTCACGGTGCTGCTGAGCTGGGTGTGTTCAGCCGTCCTCTGATTGTGAGAGAGATGCCGAGCGTCATTGCCTGGATTACGTTACCATGGCAACCCTGCTGCCGAAGCACCGGTGGCTGCAGAGGGGCTTCACACAGAGAAGGATGTGTGTGAGGAGGGGAGGATCACACGTGCATGCATCCTCACCCAATCACTCACTCACACACACTCACACACACTCACACACACTCACACACACACACACACACACAGTTTCTGTGTCACGTTTGTTTTCTTTGTTTCCTTTCATCCATATTCAACACCTGCATATTTCCTCCCTCCCTCCCTCCCTCCACCACACACACACACACACACACACACACACACACACACACACTTATCATATGCACTGTCATGTCCTCTTCCAGCTCTTTACTACTCATTCATCCTTTCCTCTCTCTAACGCTGTGCACGCACACACACCCACACCTCATTACATTCTCTCTTTCTCCCACTCGGACACACAGGCGAGGCCAGGGTCGCTGCATCCATCAGTCACTGAGGACATAAATTGTCACCGTGGCAACAACCAAAGGTGGTGGCAGCGGCGGCGGCAGCATGCTGGTCCTTCAGGAATCCATTGCTCTGTTTTTTGTTTGGCTCTGTGAACAACTGCAAGAGCTTCAAACCATAAAATCCTTGCTTGACTCTTTGTGTTTGTTCAGTGTTTCTGTGTAAGGACTGCTACCTCATCCACAGGGATCACTCAAAATTTAAACTGGGGACATCATATAGGTAAAAAAACAACAAAAAAAACCAAAAAAAAAAAAAACAGGCAGGTAGATGATGGAAAACACAAGGTTGTTTCATCTAATAGATATTACTTCATGCTGAACGCTATATTAACATAGATCCGCCCAATAGACCTATCAAACTGTGAAACCGAGGGACGCTGCATGTTTATTGGTTAAAGATTGGTTAAAGGTTAATTCCAAGATATTAGCAACTGAGAATTCACCTGTTTTTTCCCCAATTCTGATTCTGTGTTTCTTTATAAACAGCTGGAATTAATGGTCCATCAGCCTTTCTGGAAAATGATTACTGAGGTCATAAATCAAGTGAGAGGTGAGTTCATTTATCCATAGATGTCTACACAACAACTGAGATATCTTTCTGCATCTGGGAGTCGTCCCAAACGGGCTATTACAAAAAAATGCAGGATTAAGGTGTTTATGTCAAGTTGGAAGTTATGTCCATCCTTCGCATTCAGACTGCACAAAATGTTAATCCCAACTTTAACACGTGCTGCAGACGGCTGAGTTCTTTCTGACACTATTGCAAAATTACCCCAAACATGTTTTTCTGCTTAATGCATTTATATCATTTTATACAGGCACAAACTGGACAACCTACACCAATCCTCCACAGCATGTCTTTATCCTGTCTTCCTTCTCTCACCCCAACCAGTCACAGCAGATGGCCCCGCCCCTCCCTGAGCCTGGTTCTGCCGGAGGTTTCTTCCTGTTAAAAGGGAGTTTTTCCTTCCCACTGTCGCCAAAGTGCTTGCTCATAGGGGGTCATATGATTGTTGGGTTTTTCTCTGTATGTATTATTATTATATTATTATTATATATATTAGGGTCTACCTTACAATGTAAAGCACCTTGAGGCGACTGTTGTGATTTCGAGCTGTATAAATAAAACTGAACTAAATACTGTATGTTAGATATGTCAGCCCTAAATTCCATTGTTAAAGTTACGCTGGCAGGTGGTAGCAGATTTGCATCTGCACACAATATACAGGGAGTGCAGAATTATTAGGCAAGTTGTATTTTTGAGGAATAATTTTATTATTGAACAACAACCATGTTCTCAATGAACCCAAAAACTCATTAATATCAAAGCTGAATGTTTTTGGAAGTAGTTTTTAGTTTGTTTTAGTTTTAGCTATTTTAGGGGATATCTGTGTGTGCAGGTGACTATTACTGTGCATAGTTATTAGGCAACTTAACAAAAACAAATATATACCCATTTCAATTATTTATTTTTACCAGTGAAACCAATATAACATCTCCACATTCACAAATATACATTTCTGACATTCAAAAACAAAACAAAAACAAATCAGCGACCAATATAGCCACCTTTCTTTGCAAGGACACTCAAAAGCCTGCCATCCATGGATTCTGTCAGTGTTTTGATCTGTTCACCATCAACATTGCGTGCAGCAGCAACCACAGCCTCCTAGACACTGTTCAGAGAGGTGTACTGTTTTCCCTCCTTGTAAATCTCACATTTGATGATGGACCACAGGTTCTCAATGGGGTTCAGATCAGGTGAACAAGGAGGCCATGTCATTAGTTTTTCTTCTTTATACCTTTCTTGCTCCACGCTGTGGAGTACTTGGACGCTGCGATGTGATGGAGCATTGTCCTGCATGAAAATCATGTTTTTCTTGAAGGATGCAGACTTCTTCCTGTACCACTGCTTGAAGAAGGTGTCTTCCAGAAACTGGCAGTAGGACTGGGAGTTGAGCTTGACTCCATCCTCAACCCGAAAAGGCCCCACAAGCTCATCTTTGATGATACCAGCCCAAACCAGTACTCCACCTCCACCTTGCTGGCGTCTGAGTCGGACTGGAGCTCTCTGCCCTTTACCAATCCAGCCACGGGCCCATCCATCTGGCCCATCAAGACTCACTCTCATTTCATCAGTCCATAAAACCTTAGAAAAATCAGTCTTGAGATATTTCTTGGCCCAGTCTTGACGTTTCAGCTTGTGTGTCTTGTTCAGTGGTGGTCGTCTTTCAGCCTTTCTTACCTTGGCCATGTCTCTGAGTATTGCACACCTTGTGCTTTTGGGCACTCCAGTGATGTTGCAGCTCTGAAATATGGCCAAACTGGTGGCAAGTGGCATCTTGGCAGCTGCACGCTTGACTTTTCTCAGTTCATGGGCAGTTATTTTGCGCCTTGGTTTTTCCACACGCTTCTTGCGACCCTGTTGACTATTTTGAATGAAACGCTTGATTGTTCGATGATCACGCTTCAGAAGCTTTGCAATTTTAAGACTGCTGCATCCCTCTGCAAGATATCTCACTATTTTTGACTTTTCTGAGCCTGTCAAGTCCTTCTTTTGACCCATTTTGCCAAAGGAAAGGAGGTTGCCTAATAATTATGCACACCTGATATAGGGTGTTGATGTCATTAGACCACACCCTTTCTCATTACAGAGATGCACATCACCTAATATGCTTAATTGGTAGTAGGCTTTCGAGCCTATACAGCTTGGAGTAAGACAACATGCATGAAGAGGATGATGTGGACAAAATACTCATTTGCCTAATAATTCTGCACTCCCTGTATGTGCCAGACTGACTCAATTTTCTTTAAGTCTCTGCAAAATACAAAAGCAAAAAAGCATTTTTCATTTCTGTGTTAGAGGATAAGCACAAAGGTGGCTGCTACTGCTGTTTATATGTTTTTACTATACTGTTTTTCATAAGAAATAAATATGAAGCAGTATCTACATTGAATTAAATCAGATGTGTTTCCTGCTGTGTTTGACAGACAACTTTTATCAATCTTGAATTTCTCTTTAAAAAAAATCCAAAACGTGTTTTCAGATAAAATAAAAATAATAATAATTAGAGCCGCAGAGCGTCAGAACAAAGAGCAGAAAAAGAGTTAAGTCCCTGCGAGTCAATGGCAGCACCACTACAATAAAACAAAGTGACCCATTTGGCCAGAGAACCAAAGTCAATGCTGCAGCTTTGTCCGTGATGTTTCCATGACAATCCTGACTCACAGACCAGTTTAACCAGCAGCCTGCTACAAAAAGAGACCAGGCTTATTATAGGTCCGAGGTGATTAAGGCTTCAGTTCAAGATAAATGGCAATTAGCATCGAGCTAATGTGCTCATGTCCATTACTTACACACTCTCTCTCTCACACATGAAAGCCTTGCTGTTCAGTAGCAAAATACACTTTACACAGTAATTTCTGATGTCATCACAACATTAATGTTCGGTCTTGGTTTATCTGAGGTTGTTGGGTGGAGAGACAGTTGTGTCGACTTGCTAATCAGAGCGTGTGTGCGTTTGTGTATGCAAATGACTGTCTTAAAGGTTTTACTTCTTAAAGTTTATATAAGTTAGTAATCAGCCCAATGAATTCCAACTCCATCGCCCTGGACTGCAGCTGGTCCAACCTCAGCGATCACGGAATAGAAGCACAAGAATTGGATCCTCACCTGCTGCTGGTTCTAGTTTAATTGTTCACAGAATATATAACAGGAGCACTACCTCATGTATCTTTGGTGAATATTTATACACATATGCACGCCAAACTTGGGGTGACTCTGGCTCAGCAATGGGTCGTCTACCAACTGGAAAGTCGATGGATCAATCCCAGACTCCTCCAGTCCGCATGCTGAAATACCCTCAGGAAAGATAGTGAACCCCAAGTTGCTCCTAATGAATCGCTTGGAGTGTGAATGTTAGAAATAATGTTAGATCAAAGCACTGAATGAATGTGTGTGTGACTGGGTGAGCGTTCAACTGAGTAGAAATGTGCCATGCAGGTACCAAACCAAATGACGACGAGATCAACCACCTCTGTTTCAACCCCATTAAAGGTCCCTGAGTCAGGACTGATTCGGGAACCACAGGAGGTGAGCAGCACGAACAGGTTACCGGGTCGCTGACTTCTTCTGTTATACAACACCAAAATTAAACGACCATTTTCCACCTGATGAAGCCGACTCCGTCCTCAAGGTCTGTTTTTTTGTTTTGTCTTCTCTGGATCGGCTGATTAAGTCTGCGAGTATTTAGAGCCGTCAGACTCTGATTTAATCATAGTATGACATTATGCATATATATTTAATATTCCTGTATATTTACATTTGTAGACGCAGGTGTGGGTACGGGTGTAAGCATGTATGTTTATATGTACAGTATGTAGGAGGATAAGGATAATTTTATAGCATTTATCTTTTGTCCCATTTTTCATTTGATGTCTGACTTAACAAATATATCTATATCTATATATATATAGATATACATATATGAATAAATGTACTCATATAGCATTTCTTTATGCGTCACACACATCCACATATCCCTAATATCTCCCCACCCAGTGGTCTATTGGTTCCAGTTTGTTTCTTTGTGTACTTGTCTTGTTTAATTGCTGCTCTGGGGGTAGATGCTGTAAAACATGTTAGCAGTGACTTTAAAATAAGATGGAGGGGAAACTAATGAATTGATAATGGCCTTGCACTCTCATTAATGTCTGCCATCTTATTTAAAGAATGTCCCTAATTGACTCACATCGATTTATTAAAAAGAAATGCAGGAGGAAACTCCTAGAGGCTCAGTCAAAGTCTTCTTCTGTCCTTTGAGCTGCTCCTGGAGAGTTTTTTAAGGTGTGCTTGGTTCTGCATTATCCTGTTTGGGAATCTCACTGCTGTCAGGGATTTAAAACCATCAGCTAACCTAACAGGAGTTTAAATATGGTATACTTCTCTCTAGTAGCTTAATGAGCAATAAACCCCTTTGGTTACTTGTGTTTTATACAAATGTAATGGTAACTAAGATTCTTCAGACAAAACAAGATTTAAGATTTTATTAGTGTTGCTTTGGTTTATGTGAACATAGTTGTTCAGTTTTATTTAGAAAGGATGATTTTCATCTGACATCCAATGTAAATAAATTGTTTGGCATTAAAAAGTGGAAAATGATCCCATTACTCTGCTCCAAGTACTTTCTGACTTCCTTTACTTTTCATTCAGACTGCATGACTGAGTCTCTCCCCAACCCACATATTAAAAAACAACCCATCATTTCCAGCAAACAACCACAGACGGGCTCAGCGAGTGTATACAAAGCAAATAATGGAACATATTCATTAGGCAGACAAAAAACTCGCTGCATTTTAAATCACATACTTCCTTAACACTCGCTACTTTGAGCATATATGCACGTTCATGCTAATAAGTACAACTACATGCTGTGCATTATGTGTGCTGTGCTTACCCTCAGCAGCCGCCTCATTGGAAGCGAAATGTAGGAAAAGGATTACAAGCTTATTTCCAACTAGCAGAAGTTATGTTGCCACGGCTGATGGAAACACTACTGCTAGCTAGCACCTTTTTTCTGGGAGTTACATTGTTTTTCTTTTGTGTTGGTTTGGTGTCATTAGGTCTGTGATGTATCACAATGTGCATGAAAATACTGGTATAAATTTTTACATGGTATAAAAATGTCATAAGGCAAGATCAGTGCTATACAATGAGACAATCCTGGGCATGTCTGAGAGTAAGAGCAGTTTGGTATCTACAAAGGAGCTCCTTCAACAACCTCCAAAAGGCACAGTGCACATCCTGCAATGCTTGATTCACAGACACACACACAGAAGTACAACAACAAAGCATACAAACACAAGTTTGGGAAATTTATGTGTCTGCTAGATGCTAACACACATCTTTCTTTCTTTTATACAATCCATCCATTCTGCTTATCCAGTTCAGGGTGGCGGGGTAAATAACCCAGGGTACACCCTGGACAGCTAACCAACCTATTGCAGAGCTAACACATAAAGACAGAAAACCATTCGCACTCACATTTACACCTATTGGCAATTTAGAAGCATCAATTAACCAAACCCCACTAATTGCATGTCCTTGGACTGTGGGAGGAAGCCGGAGTACCCGGAGAGAAATCAGACAAATCAGGCTTAATCCATCTTTTAATACCATAAAAATGCTGCACAAATCACGCAAAAAAAAAAAATCATCCGAAGCCACTTCAGCAACAGTAAACCCACAGTTTACTGTCTGTTCATAACAGGAACGCACAAAGAAAGTTTAAAGGCACATGAAGCTCAGCGTCAAGCAGCTCACAGTATAAGAGGATGAACCAGTTTCTCCTCCAGGAGAAAAACATCCAGATCGGTTCCACTTAAACGGATCAACAATAATGTGTCTGCTTCAATTTAAACAGCACAATGATGTGGAGATGATTGACTGCACGCTGCCAAACACCCTCACATTCATACAGCAGGATACAGGAAACCTTTTGCATGTACACAACATGCTGAGCACATCATAACAAACCGAGGATGAAATATTTTGAAGGGAGGAAACGAGTGAAGTGAAAAGAGGCCACGCCACTTATTTTATGCCCTCAATTTAATGAAATGAGGGTAGGAGGTCAATCTCATGAGCGCAGTTACATTACACCTCCGAGTGAGTAAAAGACCCAGGCTGGGGGGCTACAAGGGCCGAATATTAGTACTTGCTGTGACCACAGGGAAGCTGTAAACATTTATTCTCAGAAAACAAATTATTTATTTTTTGGGGGGTAAAAGAACTGTGCTGCAGGGCCAAAACCTATTTTTTGTTTTGCAGTAGTGGAAGAATTATAACAGCAATATACCATACTGCTTCCTCTTGTGACACAATTATTAATACACTGGTGGGAAATATGGATATTTTTATGGAAATGGACTCCCCCAATTTGATCCAGCAGAGTGGGTGGGGCTAATCCAGTGAATTACAATAAAATGAATGAAGGTTAGCCAATTTCCAGATAAGAAGAAGAAACTCACCAAGGAAAAATGGCACAGGACACAAAAGAACATAACAGGGAATTATTATCATCATCATCATCATCATTATTATTATTCATAATAATAATAATAATAATAACAATAAAGCAGCCAAACAGTGCCATGAACAAATGAAAAAGTAAAACCAGATTAAAAGTTCTCAGCATGGACTAAAAAAGAAAAACTTGTGCTATTCCCAGCAGTCCCTAAACAGTCATTTTTTCATGGCGTGTATCAAAATCATTCTTACATAAGGAAGAACTTATGACATGAAACCCTCACAGCTTCCAAATGTTTGAGGACCAGGTGATGGGAATCCACTGTCACATTAAAAGTGATACAAAAGCAATCACTTAACATGTTAACACAAAGTATGACAGAGGGAGTCGGGAGGCTTTCATCAGGCCGTGCACACCGCAAACACAAACACACAGACAAACGTCTGCATGTAAAAGACAATGAAACCAGGAGACTGGAGTCTCCCCACACTGACAGAGTAAAAGCCATTTCCACCCACACACGTTTACACTAACAAAAGGAAACCTTTGACCGTCTGTGACTCACATGTCTGATCCAAACAGCAGTGGATGATGACGATAATTCAGCAATTAAGATAAAAATGAGAATAAAGTTTATTTTTATAGCTGTAACTTTTGTGCGTATTATAAGGTACTCGTGATGTCAGAACATTTGCTGAAAACAGTGCATTAAGAATCTTGATTTAAAAAAAATATCCACCAATTACATTGATTCATTGGCTTGGGTCAGGCCCCAGCTACATGATATCAGCAGGAAAACAGCCTGACTCTAAAGATGTCAGGAGTCGGGTCTGTAAACGACTGATGACTGTTTTATCTAATCTAGCATATGGCTGTGGACAACAATCAGTGCTGCACCTTGGACTGTTCACCATGACCTAAGAATACATTTTGCTTCAAACTTTCAAAACATTTCCACACTACGGGCGTCTGGAGGTGGTTTTCCATGCACAACACACAAAAAACATCGAGCATCGTGCGTTTGCCTTCATCTCGGTGGTGCTTCGCCGGCACTACTTTCTGATGATATCACTCAGGTTGTGAAAAATGTGCAAGCTACGACTTGTCAGGGGACCAACGCGTACTCTGTCATTTGTCTCCCACTCTAATTACCTGATCTGACATCTTCTTAAACAACAGCATTGTGTAGTGTGAACTAGGGCTGGGCCATATAATACCGTTCACGGTAATACCGGTGTAATTTTGGGCAACGATAGGAAAATGAAATATTGCGATAGAATATGGGTAAAACGTGCATGCGCAGTGCCTTTGTTTACATACGCACATGGCGGCGACGCAGAATGAGAAGAGCGAAAGTGGATCGTTAAATGAAACGGATGAACCAGAATTGGTTTGTAAAAATGCTGCAACCTCAGTGGTGTGGAACTGGTTTAGCTTTCGTCCGTCAGATACACAACAAAGCACTATTTTTGGTAGCGCATGCTAGCGGGCCGTCGTTATTACCGTGTTGTTTGGAAAATACGGCACACTTAAAATCAATCCTTTGATTTTTCTGAAAATCGTCAGTGTCCCTTATAATCCCGTGTGCCTTATGTATGAATTCTGGTTGTGTTTACTGACCTCGAAACGATTTTATGTGCTACATGGCGCTCGAAAATCTGTCAAATGTTTTAGTACAACTTTGCTAAGCTACGAACCCGCACCGCTTGATGGATTGTCGGAGCATTACGGCTATCGTAGGCGGGCGCCTCGCGGAGTGATACGTACTGTGCTTCAACATAATATTACCGTATTGTGTGTGTATAACCTCTTTAAGTTTTGTGGATATTACACATGGTTATGCTGAGGATATGTCGGCCAGTTTCCACTGGAAATGCCTTTTGGTTAAACTGTCAGTGAGGAATTTGCACTGTTACATTTTTATATAACTTTAATGCACATAAAAAACAGCTGCTTGTTAAAGTGAAAATACATTGATGGGGTTTTTTGCACTAATAAAGTTGTGGAGTTGTAAAGTATTTTGTCTTGTGTCAATTATATCGTCAGTTATATCGTTATCGCAAATTTTCAAATGTATATCATGATAAATATATTTGGTCATATCGCCCTGCTCTAGTGTGAACCCCGCATTACAGAGCTTTGTGAAGAGGCTAATTTACAAAGGGGGCAGGACCTCACATCACTGTTACAGTAAGGGAAGGTATGACGTAAGTGTTGTAGCAGAAAACCTTGTAAAACTGTGCAAAATGTTGACAAACAGAAAATTCAACTAGTTTCAAACCATTTAAAAGCTATATTAAACTGTTTGTTTAATGTTTTAATGTAATATAATCTAAAGAATTTGTGGCTTAACGGGGCGATCGTGGCTCAAGAGTTGGGAGTTCGCCTTGTAATCGGAAGGTTGCCGGTTCGAGCCCCGGCTCGGACAGTCTCGATCGTTGTGTCCTTGGGCAAGACACTTCACCCGTTGCCTACTGGTGGTGGTCAGAGGGCCCGGTGGCGCCAGTGTCCGGCAGCCTCGCCTCTGTCAGTGCGCCCCAGGGTGGCTGTGGCTACAACGTAGCTTGCCATCACCAGTGTGTGAATGTGTGTGTGAATGGGTGGATGACTGGATATGTAAAGCGCTTTGGGGTCCTTAGGGACTAGAAAGCGCTATATAAATACAGGCCATTTACCATTTTTTTATATCAGAAAATCTGTGGAAATCTCTGATCTTCACCGCTCATGCAGCACTGCATTATGACCCGTGACAAAGGTCATTTATTTCTGTTTTATTTTTATAGCACTCAATTAATATCAGATCATGAGTACCATAAACTCGGGTTTATCTGAATTTAGAAACAAGAAATTAGAGGTCAGGTCCTTAAAACATTCCAGCAGTTTAACTAATTGATCTGGCTTCATGGATAGATAGAGCTGGGTATCATCTGCATAGCAATGCAACTACGGGAAACGTGTATGTAATGTAAACAGAACTGGTCCTAGCACGGAACCCTGTGGGACTCCAGAAGAAGACTGCCCACTTACATGAACAAATTGGAGCTAATTCCTTGTAACTTGTAACCCACTAAAGCTGAATAATATGCACAGGTTTTGCCACACCAACAAGAAAGGAAGACACAACTAGTGTTGTTAATCAACAGTATCCTAATACTGTCAGCATCCTGAAGTCCAGACTTGCCTCCCAGTGAAAACATCTGGGCCAAAAGATACAACAAAGGACGACTCCAACTGTTAAGCAGCTGAAATCCTATGCTTTGGCTTTCTAAATCTCCTAAGTTGCCAAATATTTACAGAGTGTTGTCAAAGGTTACAGAAATTCCTCAGTTCTTAATTAAACTGTTCCTTTAAATGTAGAAAAGACTGGGATCTGTGGTTTGTTTGTTTACTCTACCTCTGACTCTTGACTGTCCTGTTATTACTGCTTTACCCAAAGACAGTGATGCTGACTTATACTAAATAATACACAGTTTGACTCATCAGGAGCTCCATGTTCAACATCTAATTCAAATAAGCATCAAACTATAGAATGAAAACAGACTGAAGATATTAGCTGGACTCATAACTGGCTTTGTTAATAAAACTAATTTCGTTAATATCTGGTCTTAGCTCAGCGTGTGTTTATCAGATAATGAATGTTTCATGTCTTCGGGTCTATTTTGGAAAACAGATCCTCTTCTCAAAGAGATAATCTGACTCAATCAAACTCATAAACCCTGAACCACAGCCAGCCTGGCGCAGCAGGACCCAGGATGGAGGGGCTGATGGGAAGTCCGTTCTCTGTGACGTACTGCTGCTATTTTACTGGTTTGTCACCAGAGTTCATCTACAGTTAAGCACTTCTCATGCATATACTGATAAGTGTACACGTGGTGCCACTGCTATTAATTTACTTCTGGCCTCTGGCTAAAATATGTCAGTTGATATTGGTATCGGTCACTATGGCTTGTTGCTGTCTTATTGCATTGCCATATGCTCATGAGTAGCTTGCGTCTTTCCTTCAGTGTATGTGCTACATGTGTATGGCAGTTGATGGATGTCGGCCAGTTACAACCTGCCATTCAAAAGAAAATATGGGTCAGTTTTGTGGACATGCAAACACTAAAGACCCACAGACGTTACAACAGAACACCCCAGTTCCAGCCATCGGGTCTCCATAACTGATTGTGTTCTTGCTCAGGGAAATGCAGCTAATGACTCAGTTCACTGTCATTAAGCTGCTATTTATTTCCTCAATTAATCAATGACTTGTTTGACCCATGAAGTGGTAAAGAAAGGTGGAAAATGCAGTCATCCTGGATTGTTTTGGCCATTTAACAGTCATAAATATTCAGTTAAGCAACATTTAGAACAAAGACAAGCAGAAACGTTCACATTTTAAAAGCTGGAACAAATGAAAGCGGCCATTTTTAAAAGGTTCGAGCAAAGCTGTTGAATCTCGACAGATCAAGCTCTGTATGTTTACAAGGAACAGCCACTATTTCATGCCTGAGATTGAAACATTTTACTATCTGGCACAACAGTGTATTTACACACACATTTCTGTTCATTGGCATTCATCACCTAGAGTCTGGCAGCTCTTACAGACCAGATTGATTTTGAAATATATCTGAAATATATATTTTTTAAACAGCCCGTTCTTTAGCAGCTGCACCCATGTGGTCAAAACCCCGGGAGAGTGAGTTTTTCTGTGAAGCTCAGGGAGGACACCGAGCATTTTGCACTTCATTGTGTGTTTATCTCCTGCAGTGTCACTGCAACAGTGTCATTCATCCCTACGATGCATTAGTAGCCTGCAGCTGTGTTTGGTTACCGGGATGAAGCTTGGTTTACTCGCTACAGTCATTTGCTGGAGAAAGCTGCAGGCGATCAGATCCTGAACATTAAGAACCAGCAGACTGCGCTCACCCCCACTCCCACTCCCACTCCGGGCTAATTAGAAAATTAATGATGTCGCTAAAATCTCCAGCACAGGCGGTTTTGTGCAACAGGGTCTGTAAATCAGAAACCTTAGATCTGCAGCAGCCGCCCTGCCTTAAACATCAGGTGTGTGTAACACAGATGTTAACCACCAGGATCAGGTGGAACAATCGCGTCTTTTTACCTTCATGTCTCCAATGACAGTCTGGAAAAGCCCCCCCAGCGCGCTGCACTCCCTCTCCATCACCGTCTCCATCTTCAGCTGTGTGAACGGAAATTACAAACACGCTCACTCGGAGCTTCTTTAGTCCATAAATGAAGCGTCGGGAAACAAACGGGCTTCAGCGGGAGGGAGAGAGACGCTGTTCGGTGCGGATGTGAGCGCTCAGACTCGCGCTGCAGGGTTTCCCCGGCTGCAGGAGACCAGAAGGCGGACAGAAGCAGCAGCGCAGGAGCCGGTCGGTGTCCACTCGGAGCGCACAAATCCCATTTCAGCAGGAGGAGCAGAGACGCGCCAGAGCGGGGAAGCTCAACCTCACACACCAACCTGCTCCTCTGACACAGCTGAAGGAGACACGGCCCGGGAGCGCGCTTGGAAAGTCGTGGACGCGCGTTCCCGTGGCCCCGCCTTCAGCAGAGGAAGGTTTTTTCTTAATGGAAAGATGAGGGTGTTGTCTTTGTGATAGCGCTGGGAAATTACCGCACAATATAAAGCTAGTGACAGAGAAACACAAAGGACCCACAAGACTGCTCCAGTATGACAATCAAAGCAAATCTAAACAAAAGACAGGGCAAGACCTGGAACATTAATGTTTTATTACAAAAATTGATTTAAAAATGCTACAGAAAGGCATGTTTCTGTGACAAAGAATGAAAAGCTAGTTTGTTTGTTTGTTTTTTTTACAGATTACAAGGGACATAAATGACTGTTAATTGAAGTAATGTAAGAAAAAAAGACCATATTTAACATTCCAGAAAAATCTATTCTGTTCACAAATGTAAAAGAAAAAAATATAAGTAGAAACAAATGTTGTTTTTCCAGCATTTAAATCTAAAGAAGGTAAATTGTGGTTGTTTTGCTAGAGCTAGACAAGTAAAAGCGGGATATTTAAAAGAATTAGTCATTAAAATATTTATTTGGGTTACTATCAGTCTGTACTTGGCTGATAACATCAGCAAGTGAAGTTTTCATCCTTGCAAAACTTCTAAATGCAGGCACACATAATAATAACCTACCGAGCTGGGCCTGTGTTCTTGAACAATAAAAGTCTCAATAAATTCTCATTTCGAGCTCTTGTTTTAAAGAAATAGAAACCTGAGTAAGACAGCTTTGATCGCTCAGATATTTGAAATGATACCGCCCCCTAGTGAGAGTCACATCGATCTACAGAAAATACAAATCACAAAGATGAGTCTTCAGCTTTTCACGTAAACCAGTCTGATGCTCAGCCTGTGAGGTGAGGTGTGTTTCCCGGTTTGCATATTGTTCCTGGCATCCTCCTCACACTCATGCATTCATTAACATGTGCATGTGTGTATGTACACAGTAATCACATGAGCAGCCAATAAAAGCAGGAGATTAAAACAAACAGAATAATGAAAATTCACAGTGAACCCACATTTTTCATAAAACATATTAGTGTTGAAATTATCATAATTTATTAAAAAGAGTCATTTATTTATCACAGCTTAAATTGTTTCTCTGTGTCGTTTCTTTGTATAAATTACTGTCAAAATAAAAGTTGTAAAATCTGTAAATTTTTAAAGTTTGCTACAATTTACATGAAGCGGGAAACAAAGAAAGTATTGTTGGATTGTTTTGCTCAGATTTAAGATCTGAACTTATTACACACCCCTCACACACACACACACACCTCACACACACATACACACATACACACACACCCCTCACACACACACACACACACACACACACACACCTCTGCTGATAGATCTGATCTTATAGATAAATGTTGAAGTCTTGTGCAGTGATTTATTTTGTCTGTGTAACTGTAAACTTCACCCTGACGTCTCGCTTCTGATGTTCATGGAGGTTTGAGGACATCTAATGGTCAAACGTAGTCAGTGAAGCTTTGGCAGAAAATGGCAACAACACACAATGGATTACATTATCCACTTACATGTAACCACATAACAAACATTACAGTCACCTCTTGGATTGAAACTAATAGATGCAAAAAAAGACAAAAGAAAAAAAACTATTAGATTAGATATTCGGGTGGTGCAGTAGTCAGCACTGTTGCCTCACGGTGTGTAATGCTCTTAATGATATTTGAACATTAGTGTGGAGGTTAGCATTTCTTCCAGGCCAGGAGTTTGTATGTTTGTGTGGGTTCTCTCACAGGGTTCCTATGGGTTCCTCCCACAGTCCAAAGACATGCAAGTAGTGAGGTTAGGTTGGTGGGGGACTGTAAATTGTCCATAGGTGTGAATGTGAGTGTGGATGGTTGTCTGTCTCTCTGTGTTAGCCCTGCAACAGACTGTTGACCTGTGCAGGATGTACCCACTGATTATGAGAACTGATTATTGAAATTCTTGTTTTGACTAATATTCACACTTACTTCCAGTTTACAGTTTTGTTTTGTTTTCTAATATTGTTAGTTTCTATTTAGCATTGGATTATGTTGTTTTATTCACTGATCAGAACTCATACACACTTTGTACCTTTCATTATACCATGGCGTACTCCTTTTAATGTATTTTATATAAAGTTAATTTATCTTTCTTTATAGCATATTTTATTTTCTAATTGTTTTCAATTTATTTTTGTAATGTTTTACTCATTTAAATTGATATTTTTTTTCTTTGATTTCTGTTGTTAATTCTATGTCCGTTATTAAAGCATGCCATTTGTTTTATCAGCTTTATAATAATCTGTGAAACACTTTGAAAAGTAATGTTCAATAGAGTTTGACTGATTTAAGCAGCTGTATCTGCCTTGGTTGCTTTACATCTGGTACCTTGCAAACCGCAGCCTTTCATGCAGTTTCTGCCGGAGGTTTCTTCCTGTTAAAAGGGAGTTTTTCCTTCCCACTGTTGCCAAAGTGCTTGCTCATAGGGGGTCATATGATTGTTGGGTTTTTCTCTGTATGTATTATTGTAGGGTTAACCTTACAATATAAAGCGCCTTGAGGTGACTGTTGTTGCGATTTGGCGCTGTATAAATGACATTGTGGGACGTCCAGTAAAAGATCCATACAACAAATATGTCACTGCAGATGAAGTGCAATGTGCTTTTGACTAAAGTGCATTTTCATTTGATGTAAAGCAAAGACCACAACAGTGTACTGTAAGCAGTGTGCTATAAAATATCTATAATATCTTTATTGTAAAACTCAAGTAAAGGAAAATATGCTGAAACCCCCAAACAAGCAACAGACAGTATGAAAGCTGAAAACCAGCAGTGAGTATTGGAGCTGGGATCGGATGGTGAAGTTGGCAGTGTTTCCTGCAGTCAAAGCTGTGTCATTTTAACCACACAGACTTGCTGCTTAATGACAGGGAGAAACACCACACACACAGGAAGTCAGTGTCCAAAAAACAGCACTGTCATTATCTCCCCAAACTGGAGACGACTAAACTAATAACAGCTATCAGAGAGGAGGAGGGGTGGGACGGTGTTTGGGCAAGAAGCAGCAGAAAAGTGAAAAGACAAAGTAGCAGCATTTGATGAATATCATAAATCCGTGAGATATTTATATTAATACTCAAGACTCAAGTCTTCTTGCATAAGGACAAATATGGCACATGAATAGTGAGATGAGAATGTCTATAGACTAAAAACAGACTTTAATATGAGCCCATTAGGACAATTTACTTTAAGGCAGAAAAAGAGAACAGCTAATGTGACACTGATGTTGAAGGAATGGTCATAGTTCACAATTGGGACCCAAAAACTGACACCCACACCTTTCAAAGCTATATTGCTGCTTGTGCTTTGAGCTGCCTTGGTTGATGCTAATCCCTAATTTTCCCTGATAGTGAGCACCTGCTTGGCAGACTACCACCATTTTTCGTTTAGCATCTGGTTGGTTGTAGTCCTGAGTGGACTGTAATTTTTGCCATTGATAGAAGGCATTAAACTGCCATGTTTCCACCCCTTGTTCTTGAAGTGAAAATTGTGGTGAACACTGAACACTTGTTGAAACATTAAGACAAGCTAAGCAGATTTGCTTTGCTAAGCTACACAACTGTAAGACAATTCTGTGACAGTCTTTGGGGCTTACAGCTTCAGTTTGTATACTGGAAGGCAACATTATGGTAGCAACAGTACAAGCCTAGATCTATAGAGCAGCTCAGTTTATCATGAGAGCATGCATAAAACTGAACTTACTCATGGTCAAAGGAGCTTTAAACAGCAGCCAGGGAGTGTAGTTCTGTGTACTTTATTGATATCACAAAATCTGATGCCAAGCCAAAACCAGCTGTTCACAGGTGAGGTCAGAAACCTGAGGAGAGAAAAAACCAGTTAGTGTTTTTTTAAAATAGCATCTTAGAAACAAAACAAACAAAAGACAACCATCCAGAAATACCTATTGTTAATATCTGTTGTAGAAGGGTGCCTGTTGCTGTGGCCAGCTGTAGAGATAACTTGATGAAACTTGAATGGGTCTCAAACTTCTTGGATCAGCATTGGAGTTAATAGCCAAGTCCCACATGCTAGCTTTGTTTTGCAGCACATCTTCACTTGGAGAATTGGCCTCACTGCGCGGATGGGCCTGGGGCTTGCTGGCCTCGTAGCGCGGCTGCTGGGGGAAAGGCCGGGCCTGGGGCTTGCTGGCCTCGTAGCGCGGCTGCTGGGGGAAAGGCCGGGCCTGGGGCTTGCTGGCCTCGTAGCGCGGCTGCTGGGGCAGCGGGCGAGACTGAAAGTCGCTAAACTGTTCTCGCTCAGGGTGTGGCTGGGTCTGGTGCTCATTACTTTGCCACGGGGGCACAGAACGCATCTCAATTGGATAACTTGAGACAATTCCTGTGTCAATCCGGTTTCTTTTCTGGGGTGAAGCTAAACCCCACATGGCATCTTTGGACTGGAGGGCACCATCAGTATCCCCCTGGTAATGTGATGAGCCAGATCTGTAGCTAGACACGCTTCCTTGTTGATGGTAACCATTTAATGGCCCACCAGAGGAAGCACCAGCACCACCAGGCATACCTGCAGCAGTGGGGTAAGAATTCTCAGGTGACCCATGTTCAGGCCCATAAACACCCAGAGAACTTCGGGGTTGTGCATAGCTCTTATGTCTGAAAACAGGATTCTGGTTGTGTGGAAAATTCTCAGCCATCCCAGAGTAAGGCTTAATACCACTGGAGTAGGTACTCCTGTAAGTAAGAGCTGGAAAGAAAAGGTTTTTAAATGGCCAGTGCTCTAACAGGTTAGCGATTGCATAATGTCATTTGCACATATCAATACTTACACTCAGCATGCTTGCTGAAGGCCAACAGTGAGAGCAACAGCACCCTGGAAATACAATGTGTGTTTAACAAAGTCAGTATGTCAACAAATCTGCTATAACGGAGAAAACCAATTTTACCTCACACAAAGTCCAGAGGCCATCTTTCACAAAGCAAAACCCACCAGCCTGCAGAACCAATCATATGGCACTAATTTGAATCAGGCCGACCACCTCAGCAGCTGTTTGGAATTAAACTAATTAGCCAGCGTAGTTTGTAGTCTACTTACAGGATCAACTGACCAAAGTGATGACATAACTTTAGCACCGGTCTCTTTTGATGTGCCGATTTTACTTGTTGAGATACCCAACCATAAGTTTTTTTTTATGCCACCTAAATACAACAGAGTTTACATTTTAATTTGTGGTGCATAATGACCTTAAACTGACATGTCCTCACGCCAGGGTACCTCTTTCGTTATGGTCTTAATGGTCTATTATCTAAAAATGGGTGTTAAATTATGAAATATATCAAAATGAACAATCAAAATTCAAGCCTTTGGTTTCTACAGGCTTTATGATAATTTAACATGAAAAAACCCCACATGCTGTTCCCCTTTTTCACTATGGATGGTTCCAGAAATGCTTTTAACATTATTTCTTTGTTTAGTTTTACCTATGGTAAAACAATTAATAAAAGCTTCTCAATTTCATTATTTATTTTGTATCAGTCTTCTTAATTACCCCAAATAATTACATTTATTTCGTCTAGTTTTGTTACACATATAAAAGCAACAGGTTACAACAGTTTTAGCAATTCATTGGGATTTTCTGAGTCGCTGGTTGTGATTCTAAATCAACAGTGGAGAAGGAAAATAACAAGAAAGAAATCTACAAAATCTGAGCTGACCTCATTTTTTGGGACAATGCATGCCACGGTGGGAGGGGGAACTGGCAATGTGAAATTTGCATATGTTGCAGTCATTACTGTTCAGTCTGCTTATCCTCTGGCTGGTTGTTAATGCTGTTAGGTACATCTGAAAGAAATGTATATTTATGGTTTGGAGCTCATCCCATCACACAAGGAACTCCCTGAAGCAGATCCCCCCACGGGTGTCAAACTCGTGTTTGTTTGATGTGACAATCACAGCCACAAGTACAGTTCAAGTATTTTTATGTCAATATCTCAAGTAAATAAATAAAGTTTTGCCAGGCTTGGACCTGCAAGTGAGGCCAGAAACATCATTTAGTAGGTTCAGTGCACTCGTGTTTTTGACCATTCAACACGAAACTCGTGGATTTCAAGGGAGAAAAAGTTCAGACTGCTTACAGATACTTTAATCTGTTGTGAAAGGCTGCCAGAGTCTGTGACCATCTGTAGTGTTATCTTGATGCCACTGGAATGGGTCTATAACTTCCTAGAGTTACGACCAAGTCCCAGATGCCAGCTTTGGTTTGCAGGCCTCGTTGGTCGGCTGCTGGGGCTGAGGCTGGGGTAGCCGACCCTGTGACCGTAAGCTGAAACATCACCCATCTCAAGCCTGTTTCCTGTCTGGGGTAAAGCAGATACATGGCATCATGGCTCACTGAGCTCATGTTATGTGAACGAGCTCAGGTAGATTTGGAGATTTGTTAAAGCCAAATATAACAGAAGAAAAGATATCCTGGGTATGTAGAGTTTTTTTTACAATTGTTTCACAGTGCAGGCTTCTGAGACTTCATCCTAACTCACACATCCTCTGATTAGTTTCAGGATAGATGGCTTTAATATAAACTTAAATCTTGTTCTAGAGCATTAATTTGAAGGGACAGCATATGAAAGGTATATTTTCAAAGTAATAAACAGGACTGTTTCCTGTTATATGATATTTTATTAATCTAAAGTGGTTCTTGTTGCCAGGTTGATGTTTTTCAGTGAAAAAAGATTGCAGTCGGTCGTCCTGCCGTCCGTCTCTGACTCCTGTCGTGTGGTTTATGTTCAGAGAGACACTACTGACAAAACCGAAATCATTTTTATTAAATCTCTTTTATGTTTGCTAGTTTCACAATAATGTCATGCAAACACTGTTTTAGTCACATTATGCAGAATCAGCATGCGTTGGAAAACAAAACAGCAACATTGTAATAATTCAAAGCAGATATGTTTTACTTATCTACAGTAGAGTAATGTCATTGTGACAGGATCCACATTTAATGCAAAATATTTTCAAATAAAGAAAGATATTTACAGTTACAGAAATATGCTCCAGTTAACAGGAATACAGTACAACACCATTTATCAACATGCCTCCAAAAACTGGGATGGGATAAGAAAATAAACCACACGTGAAGAGAGAAGAAAGAAAAGGGACGAGTTAAGACAATCAGCATGATACAAAAAAGGCAAAAAGTAAGAGAGAACAGAGGAGGAAGGAAGGGAGGGAGGAAGGAAGGGAGGGAGGAAGGACGGAAGAAAATACACTTCTTTGAATGTTCCCAGGGTCAGTTAGCTGAGCTTAAGGCCGAGGCAGAGAGCCAGCTCATTCTTTTGGATCTTTCCGTCTCCGTTGATGTCACAGTGACCCATCAGGGCTTTCCTGAACTTATCCAGGTCTGTCCCACTGATGCTGGGCTGCAGAAAGAATTTATAGCTGTGAAAGTCTTAGTCGATTTAAGTACTTCAAATAAAAGTCTCTGCAGGGTATTAAAACAAATAAAGGTTTATTTAAAAAGAACGTACCAACCCTTGTACTGTAAGGGCTTTTTTGAATGTTACAGAATAGAGAGAATAGAGAGATGGGTTTAGACTTCCTGGACTTCCATTTTCTGTAACTGCATTTTTGTGAGTGATATTAAAAATCATACAATAACAGAGCAATTTTTTATGGTGGCCCTGAGGGGCCAAACGGACTGCAACTTAAGAAAACACCAGCAATAGGAAAACGCTGAAAAAGCACACAAAACACAACGGAAATAGGAAAGAGCAGATTTTCAAAAGCACAAAGAAGTGTTTCTGGGGAGACAATAACCTGACGGACCAGTTGCAGGAACCAAAACATGCTAGGTAGGTGTGTTTTAATCTCATGATTCATATAATACTGATGACAGATTTTTAGGCTAATAGTTAAGCTAACACACTTACCTCTCATCTTTTCTTTCCTCACAAAACCGACAGATCCTCCACTTCTTTTAAGTGTCTCCCAGCGCAATTCTTAGCATATTTTGGTTCCTGCAACTGGCCCGTCGGGTTATTGTCTCCCCAGAAACACTTCTTTGTGCTTTTGAAAATCTGCTCTTTCCTATTTCTGTTTTTTTTTCTATTTCTGTTTTCTTTTTTCCCATTTCCATTGTTTTTTGTGTGCTTTTGCAGCGTTTTTCTTATTGCTGGTGTTTCTTAAGTTGCAGTCCGTTTGGCCTCTCAGGGCCACCGTACTATTAAGAAATAAATACCAGCATTAAGCAAAAACACTGCTGTCAGGATCGTAAAAGTAAGAGTTATACCTTCACCAGCTCCATCATGTCCTTGACAAATCCATCCACCTCAGGGCCCTCCAGTGCACCCGTCTTACTCTGTACACACACACACACACACACACACGTGGAATAATGTTATTTTATCATCAAGAACAACTGCGTGTCAGAACTTCAAAGTTTTTTTTCCTATATTCACCTTATTAAATCTACATCGAAATGATTGCTTGTGCCTCCATTGTCATCTGATCTAATGCAGCACCATTTATCAGTTTTATCGCTTGAAAAATGTGCTTTGCATAAACCAGTCCTGCTCTCTGGTTGTATTATTAACAAAACAACAAAACCATTCAAGCCCAATGAGAAAGAGCAGTGGGTAAAATTCCACTTACAACATCATAGTGAGCGAATATCTTCTCAAAGTCCCTCTTTCTGTCTTCCTGAGTGCAAGCCTGAGAGCAGAATGGAGCACTGAATATGAATACATGCATATCCAAACTGAGTATAGATGAAAGGGTTAAATATGATTCAGTTACAGTGGCTTTGTTGCTACATGCAGTTTATTCACTTTACACTGCAACTCAACATCTTTACACTTACATCCATCTTAAACTTCAGCAGGAAATTTTCTTTTAGGGCCAAAATTCTGGAGAAAAGAAACAGATGTTTGTCAACTAGAAATACAATGGAAGAAAATCAGTCCCTCAAAGGGTTTCATGAGTGATTTTAAAGACTTTTTGCAACATTTACACTCTATCACACTTCTCTGCTGCATGACACAATATTTCCACAAATACAGTGAACTGTGGTTTTGACCTCATGTGGTTTACTGAGCTGTGATATAAGGCATACATACAAGGGAAGTCGTACGGCCTCTGTATTGAGCTACAGAACTCATTCATCAGGATACAAAGACAGAAAAAGAAGATATTTCAAAGCAGAACAATAGAAAGTGAAAACAAAATAGAATACAAAACAACCACAGAATTTGAAATGATCTAGGCTAAAGAGTAAAAACAGATCATAAAGAGAGTCAGAACAGTGACAAGCAAGGCCTTAAAACCAAAAGAACACAGAAACACAGAGAGGCTGATTGATAAAAACAAAGAAAACGACCAGCAAAGTGACCGAAAAGGCAGGAGTGCCACCGAGGGGTGGGGGGTGGGTCACTGGCCACCCCTCATGATGTGCTGGCCCCCTCAGTGGGAAGACTGTCCTATGTTGGTAATAATTTTAACAAACGTGAGCACAACAGAGAGGGAGGCACCCAGCAATGAGCTGAAACATGAACTGCTTATACAATTTTTGTCATTTTGTATGCCCCTCACCATTTCCTGTTGTCACCCCCCGTGCCACCCCTATGAAAAAGTTCTGGAGGCACCTCTGCAAAAAGGTGGTAAATCACTTGTAGCTGAGCGATGGGCTAAACAATTCGAACTGTACCTGGCCAGGTCATTGAGATCCAGTCTGCCATCTCTGTTTTTGTCAAACATTTTCATCTAGAGGGAGAAAAAAAACATGCCAGAGTGAAGATAAGCCAAACTTGACACCCCCCACCCACCCACTCAGTCCCAAATCTCCCTGCCCGTTACCATGGTGTCAGTGTACTCCTCCAATTTTTTCGGGGTGATGGTCTTCCCGTGTTGGAGGAACAAGTCTTGAAGAAACCCCTGAAGGAAGACACAAGAAAGATGCTTCAGCGCTACAGAGAAACTCCACCAAACGAGGTTTTTCACTTTAATTAAGCCTCAATAATGATCTAATCTGGGTTTGACACAATAATGAAATCAATGATTTTGGGGGTCTGAAATCATTTCACCATCACCATCATGTTTTTCAGATATTTTCTCAGATTTAAACAGTCACCTTGAGTTCAATAGCTGAGATGTAGCCACTGCTGTCTGTGTCATAGTTTCTCCAAATCTGCAAAAAAAGGATAAATCCCAAAAATAAACCATTAACATGAAATAACAGTTCATCTTTGTGCCGAAGGTTAAACTGAGCCAAACCGACAACAGTCTAAAACCTACAGGTCTCCCCTTCAAGGTCCTCTTCTTATTCACCTTTGGACCACTTCCAGCGTGTTGCACCTTTTAGATCATTGTGTGGAAATCCCACGCTGACCACTTGCACTTGTGAGTCTTAAATGCACGGTGGATCTCTAACAGTGTGTGAAACTTCACTTCAATGTTGTGGAAGATTGCAAAAGTCACAGGAAGCCAAATCTGGACAGTAGATCAGATGGTGAGCAAACCTCATGCTGGTGTGCCCAGAACATCTGCATGATGGCACACACTGTGGTTCGCGTGGTTTCCAACTCTCTTTGTGAAAACTTGGATCGGCCTTCATCAGTACTGATCATTGTTGACATGAAAGTCAGGTCAGTTTGTTGAAGAAGATGTTTGGTTTCTGAGCTAGTTTGAAGTCAGTGGTCAAATTGCAAAAGCACACAAAACGTGATGTAAAAATCAGCTGCACAGGAAGAGAACGAGAGGTCCACAAGGAGGCGACCTTGAATGGGAGATTGGCCAGAGGTGGATGATGATGTTTCTCATATGATAATTGCAGTGTAAATGGATGGTTGTGCTTTCACCATGTGTTAGTGAGGAATTTTCCTATATAAGGAAACGTGGTTAGCTCGAGGTGAAGCAGAGAACGGGGTGAGGATGGTGTCAGCAAGAAGCTGTTTAGAGAAACTGAAACAATAGTGTCCAAGGAGGAAACCAGAGAAGGTGGAGCTTTCCAACGTGTTTTTACCAGAGTGAACACGGTTAAAAATAAATCAAGTTTCTCCTCTGTTATGATCCAACTCAAAAGCTGCAACATAAATATGGAGACTAATTCCAGAATTTCACAAAGAAGAGATTTAATTTTAAATGACATGATAAGTTAGCTGAAAATAGCTGGGGTGTCTCCCCGAAAGCCTGCCTCAGGTATGCCTTTATCCACACCTCACCAGGTGTGATCAGTTAGCAACAGCTGAACACTCTTGCACTGCAAAGAGATTAGGGGCTGCAGAGGGACGTCATTTGTAATGAATGATGAGACAGGGATTGTCTATTAAATTAAAAGGTTCAAGCCTTTACAGTTTCATGTAGTATTTTGTTTTATTTGCATGCATTATGTTTCTATGTAATTATAATTCTGAGCATTTTGTGACTTGTGGTGTTTTAGAAAGTTGCAAATAAATACCAAAAGGAAACAATAATAACAATACTAATAATTTCAAAATATCTAAATCTAAATACATGTTTAGGTCTTCAAACAAACTGAGGTATAAGAATATTGATGAATCTCTGATTTGTGAAACGTTCTTCCACACTGTTTGTTACTCATTAAATAACCATCCTCCTCCTCCATTCTTCATCACTCCATTATTTGTTGACCTTTGACCCTCACCCTCATAAACTCCACACTGTTGTCCAGCGGCGTCTCTCTGCGGAACAGAAGTAGGAAGTTCTCCTCCTCTGGCAGCATCAGTGTGGCCAGCTGAAAAGGTGACATACAGAAGAATCTGTTGTTGAGTTCAATTGACACTATTCTTTTTTAAATGTATGTTTGTTTGTGCAGGAGTGTTGTAGGATTGTTGGTTCCTGACAGGACACACTGAGGGCTGACTACTTCTCTGTTCAACAGGTGTAATCGTACCTCTTGGATCTGGAGACGTCCGTCAGCTGCGATGCCACACGCAGGCATGAACTTCTCTTTCAGCCTTCTGATTTTGTCCTCAGTTACCTCCTCCTTCTGAAAACAGCATCTCATAGACATCAGTCTGCATCTAATGAGTTTTGGGCATTTCTGGGTCCTGTTTACTTCGTATGTTTTAACCTCTGGGAGTTACAGTGAAGTTTTCAAGGCCTTCAAATGTGACAGCCGAACCAGAAAAATCAAAAATGCTACCAAAAACTATCAGTTACCATAGTTGTCTTTATAGAATTTGATCATGTCTGACTTTTATATCTACCAGTGGAAGTGTTAAAAAGAACAAACTGTAGTTCAGAGCCTCGTTTGGCCAACAGGAAGCAACTCACTCATCATTAACCACACTCAGAGACGGATCTCTTACCTTCATCCCGAGTTTGTGCAACGTGTGTTTAAAGAAGGCCTCCAGCTCACTGGCTTCGATGCAGCCATCGTCTAAGACAGAAACAAAATGATGTTCTTTTCTGTCACATACTCTCAAGTATAACTGCCTGTGTGTGACACTAATAAAATTCCCTCAGTTCTTCTGCACGAGCTGTTTTACGTCCAGCTGAGAAACAGTGACTGCAACAGTAGCAGCCTGCTGCAAACAGATCATAACAGGATTTACTGCGATAGTTACAATCTTTCCAAACAATGTAGTTTGTTTAAAATTAATTTTTTATAATTCAGATAAATACTTAAGAGTTTCCTCTTAAAGTCACAAAGATGAGGCTGGAACTTTTTAAAATCTAACAGCAAATCCTGCACAGTCTCAACAGCCTGATTGAAACCTGTTCACACTTATTTGTCATCTCCCATTTCCACTTACATTCATAATATTTTAATTTATTAGTTTATTTTTGTATTTGATTGTAGTTTTTTTGATTTTAATTCCATCATTATTTTACATTTCTTTGTGTCGTGTTCCATTTTATTGATCTACTGTACGTTATTAAGCGATTATTTTATTTGGTTATTGGTTTGTGTTTGTTAAGCTGCTGTAACATGATCTTCCCAGCTCAGTTAAAAAAAAAGTCTTTTTAAATCTCACTGGTTTCATATCACATCAAGTTTTGCACTTTGTATTTAGAAGCAGTAATAGCAAATTCAAATCAATTTATATAGTTTGGATGCCAGATATTTTTAAATATATTAAAAAGCTCGCCTTCTTACCATTTATGTCAAAATGTTGCCAGATCTGTAAGAATCCTGCAGCGTCCAGTCTGTCCAGTGTGCTGTCCATGGTGCTTTGGGCCAGTCTACAGGCAGAGACTGGGGCAAGAAAAGAAAAGGAAGGAAACAATCGAGTCTGACGTCCTCACAGAGAGACAAAGACGGTCTGTCCTCCTGCAATAAAATCTGCTCAGACTTGACCTTCAGGCGTCTCCTGAAATCAGCCAAATGAGCATAAAGACTTGGTGGCTTGTATATATGAAGGGAGGGGTGAGTGAGAGTGCCCAACAGACAGGCGTGTAAAGAGAGCGAGAGAGAGAGAGAGAGACAAGTAAAATAATATTTATTGGTATAAACATTCAAATACAGAAATATCTGACAGTGTGATGTCACATTTACAGTAAATTTATAAAAACAGATAAAAAAGAAAAACCATCACCAAGTATTTCAAATGAAAAAATCAAAACCGAGTTAAATCACATGATACAAACTCCTCTTATTCTATAAACAGCGTCTTAAACATGTCGGCTCATATTTACATAATACATCAGTGAGGGCAGCAGTACATGAACAGAAATCACCTTGTTTGTTTTTTTAAACACTGAACCTTTATGGACTCGTGATAGCAGAAGAGTAACAGATGGTGACATTTACAAAAGGCAGTTTGATGTTTCGGATACACGTTCGCTCATTGCACTGGTCATTTTCATTTAGATATAACCAAATAAACATTACAGGACAGTTCACCTCCAAGTCAAATTTACCATTTCTTCCTCTGACCTGTGGTTCTGCTTTTACAACTATATTATTTCTTTTTAGAGAGAGCAGCTGCAGAGGTGTGATCTCACCTCGGGGTGCTCAAAGTGCCAAAAAGTACATTTGAATAGCTCGGCAGTGATGCGTCTTTCCAGACATCATGACCGGCTCGTCAAAAAACCCTCTAAAAGCCGTGAAGAGAGCAGCTTCACGTAGGAACTGTTATTCCTACAATAGTTCCACCAGCCCAGAGAAGCATGCAGACAACTAACATTACAGCTCTGCTGGACTCCAACAGTGTTTACATCCTGTAACAGGAATCAGCGTCCCATCGCAGGTACATGCTCTGTTGGATGGTTGTAGTTTGGTAGAAAGAAAAGAGTTCCCACATGAAACTGCTCACAGCAAAGTTTGTGGACTTCATGAGTAACAGGGTCGTGACTTCTGCAAAGAGGTTTTCAGGTGTATTTTCTTGGTGCTTCAAGAACTACTGTGCACTTCATGTTCAAGAAAAACAAAATAACTAAAAGTGGGGAACCCACACCAACACAATCCAGATACAGATATACAGAAACACAAGTGGGGGAAAACATGCAAACGTGAGTTTGGGGTGAACTGTTCCTTTAAATTTTGGACCTCAAATCTTAATATTACCCTTCTCCTTGTTAGCTTACCTTTGCCTGTCTTTGAGCAAATAAATAAAAGGAGCATGAGCTGCTCTCTGTCTCCACCTGCTGAGGTTTTTTGCTGTGTTCACATCACGTGAAATGAGTGTAGCAGCTGTTTTTTTGGGTTCAAACCCACTGTTCAACTGGGCTGCAGGCCAAGCTGTGGATGAAATGAGGCGTCTGTATCATTTCCCTCCGCGGTGACTGTAAGGCTCTAATTGGAGGTTTGCAGTCGGAAGTGAACGTGGACCAAAGCAGCATTTACAGTCCAGTCGACATAAACGCAGCATCGACTCACTGTTCCTCTGACGCTCAGCCTGTGTTTATGTCGCTAAAATTTTACATCTCGATCTTGATTAAAAAATAAAAATAAGAAATAATCTGATGTGTCAGGTTATTTCACCCTGGCTCTAATCAAATACACTGCATTGTTTCTGGTTTAACAATCGTTACCTTACTCTGTATTTTGTCCCGATCCCACAAAAATCCTAAATGAGAACAGCAGGAATCATCTCAGCCTGCTGGCTGGTTGTGGACATTAACCCTTAAACTTAATTCTGTGTTATGACATTAGAGCTGGAGTGCAGGACTTTTACATATAAATCAACATCTGTTACATTGTTACAAGCTAATACGTTGCTGATATAAAGCATCTCCAACCTCCAGTCACACTGCTTTTAATGTTCCGGGCCGGAGTTCAGCTTGTTCCTTTTCTGCTGCCTGTCTTACTCCAATATCCCAAAGTCCATGGAGTGGACTCTCTCTCAAACACACGCGTGTCTTCGAGGAAACATCATCGTCACAATGTGCAGTGTGATTCGTAGTTTTATGTAGTTTGTGGCCTAACTGGGTGACATGCTGTACTCGGATGTTGATCACATTAATCAGCAGTGACAAGCGACGAGGGGAGAAACAGCAGATGTGACTGAGAGGGAAACATTTCTGATGCTCGGTAACAGGAAGTCTGTGTTCAAAGGAACAGTTAAAGAAGGCTGCAGGTATGTGTGGGATTAATCTCGCTGTCAGAACGGAGCAACGAAAAATTGTGTAAACACAAGTTTTCGACTAGTTTGGGCCAAGTGTTTGCAGCAAGCAGCTGCTTTGAATTTGCTGATTTAAAGATAATAAAGAAAGATTTGGAGGAAAAAAAAACAAAAATTTTGTCTGCTGGCAGTTCAGACCAAACAGCTTCGACCTTCTTACAGTCGCACAAAAACAATAAGTCAGACTCATTTTCCTCAGTGCTTCGGACTAAGTGAGCTTTTTATTGCTGAGTATGTTTATCTAAGCAGCCACAGATTGTCTCTGTACCAGATAAAACCCATCTGCCTGCTCTTTATGGTCCTAGAGCTTCGGACAGAAACAGCGGTGGGGTTGTTTTGATGTGCACGTAGCCGGACAGCTGGGACTAATCCGAGGTCGGGAAATTCCCACTGATAACAGCATGACAAAGTGTAGCGTCCGCTGCACGTACAAAGAAAAATATCTACATCTGTGTCTTTGTCCGTATGAACGAGATCGGCCTCCTTAAAGGTGGCTGAGCAGGATTTAGGTGACTGCAAACACCTTACAGGTGTCACACTGAAGTAGTGTCGTCACTGGACTCGTCCTCCGATTTGTTAGACTTGAGATCGACCTCTTCATCAGCTGGACTCAGAGGTGCGTCAGACAGAGATGGAGGCCTCACTGCAGAGAAGGGAAAACAATACAAACATAATAAAGATGGTAATAATAATAATAATGATGATGATGATGTACTCTAACACCACCTCAAGCCTGTGAAATACAGTCTGTATATTTTACTATGAGGTTTGTTTGTTTTTCTAAAAAGAGGATGTGATTATTATTCATACAGTACGAGACCGGATCAGCAGGGAGGATGCTGCGAGCTGCTGTGACCTGAAGTTTTGCTGTCAGATTACTCGTGATGTTCTGGGCATTAAAAACATCTTTTGATGCTTTGCACTCTGAGCCGAAAGCATAAATGGTTTCAGCTCATCTCTGTAAACCTGATGAAAAGAAGAAAAAAGATTGACGTCTCTCCTCTGTCTGATGGGAGAGAGAATACAGCAGATCATCCTCCTGACTGATCCATCGAGCACCAACATACAGTGGCTGTAAGTGTGACTGGTTGTACCGTAGGCAGGGAGGGACTTGGTGCGCTCTCGGTTGTCCTCGCTTGGAGCTGAAAGGTTGACTGTCCTCTTCAGAGATGACGACCGTTGGCTGCCCGCGCCAGACGCCACGACGGATCCATCAAACACATCGCCGTCTGCGGGATTCTCACCTGCTGGAAGAGAAGGATATAGGATCACACGGTCAGTAGAGACTGACACGAATTTGAAGCTGAAAACTCTCAGCGGTCTCATTTAATTTCTCAGGGTGGACGTGAACAGCAGACATAAACTACCGAATGCAAAGGTAAGTGTTGGAAGTCAGAAGCTGCTATCCTACAGGATGAAGACAGTATCACACAAACTAATGAAAATTAAGAAGGAAATAAATAATGTGCCAAAAACTGCAGTTCCTCTAATGGCCACTTGAGGGTGCCCACTAAAGCGGCTCCATAGCCTCCTATGTTAAAATGCAAACTTTGTTTACAGCTTGATGCAAAACGTGTCTCAATAATCCTTCCATAATAACTTTATAGTAGATGACTTTTAAAAAACAGTTTTTTTCATTATTGAGTAAATTTTAAAGCAGTTTAGCGTTAGTGGTGCGGGTCCTTTGATTGACAGGTGTCCCGACCCCTACTGGACCTCTGCTCTGTGTTTCCTGCAGTCGGTGCCTTTTAAGACATCTTCAGAGAATAATATTTGACAAATAACACATCTTACTGTACGAACAGATCAGTCTTTCCTTCAGTTTTGGTGAATATATAATCTGGTATATTATTTGTGTGTTAATTAGCACTAACGTGCAGGCTTGCATGTATCTACACCCATAAAACACATAGAGGCAAACTGATAATCAACCTTTTTAGCGTCAGCTGATGAGCTCTACGTTGTCTTGTCCAAAGAGTTTAGATTTTAAAGAACAGGATTGTGGTGATCCTAAAGCTAGTGGGTGTAACCATGACGATGACACTGACCTTTTATATACTGTATGCTTTAAAAATAAGATATTGAACGAGGTTTTAAAAAAAACAACTATGTGGTTCACACTGAAATATTCTGTAACACATGATCAGCTGAAACACACTCACACTGAAGTGTGCAATACACTCTCCTCCAAACGTACAAATTACCTTTTCTTCTCGTCTCTTTGACTTTAAAATCACATCTTTTTACACAACAATTAAAAAGAAAAAAAAAGAGAAGAGAAGTCGTCTTTTTTTTTAATCACGCAGCTGAGTCGCTGTTTTAAGGAAAAACACTGAGTTCCTGTGAGCGGTAATTACACAACTAAAGCATTAAACTACCAAATCCCCCGCACAGTGACATTTGGACGTATCAAGTACAGGCTGGGATTGAATGCATCTGCTTTAAGTGTGACAGACCATCGCTTCAGACGTACAATGTGCGTGGCGTGTGGAGGCGTCAAATACGGCCCTGGAAGCTTTCATTAAACATGTGGAAACCTGTTAAAATAAGTGTTGTGTGTTTAGCTTTGCCAGAGCGGCGAGTCGTGCGACGCGCGAAGCGTCTCAGCAGCCGTGGCTGTCTGACATCGTCTGAGTGACCGCCAGTGCCGTTAGAATTTAAACCACCTTATCAATAGAAAATAAGTAATAAGTAAATAATAACTGAACATTTGTATATAATTTACTCACTGAAATAATGTTTACAGACTGAGAGCGATGCCTTTTAATAAAGAATTAGAGGATCTTAATTACCTTCATTAACCTTCATTATTTATATGTTTTAATTGTTTATTGATAGTTATTACATATATCGAGGTTATTCTGCAACAACTGGTGAGTGTTTTTAAGTTAACAAACAGGACTGTGTGAGAGTCTTGTGTCACCCTTCATTTGTTTAATTCTACTAGGATAATGAAAACTAGGTGCTGCTATTCATTGAAACATCTGCAAATATCCATGCAAAGGAAAGGAAGCCAAGATGATCCCGCACTGCTTCAAATTATGCTGAGATCTGGCTCTGGGGAGGCCGATCCATGATCCTTGTGCTGAAAAATGAAGCTGCTGTCAGTCAGACACTCTGCAGACTCTTCTACATGGTGGACCAAAGTATGACTGCATTTTTCTGTTCATCGGTTTCATCAGTCGTGACAAGATCATGACTGTGACTGGACCCAAAATGGGTGAAAAAGCAGACGGTGTCTGATGAAAAACTTTTTAAAACGTATAAGGAAGCCTGGTTCCTTGAAAGCAAAATATAAGAAATCAGAGTGACTCACGACTTTTGCACAGTGCTGTAGATACTAACCATTCTGGGGAGAGAGAGCTTCTGCAGGGTTGCTGCTGGTACTCGCTCGCTCCTGTTCTGACGGCGCCCTCTTCAGGCGAGGAGCAGGAAGTGGTGCTTTGGGAGACCAGCTGCCCGTTTGAGCATTGGCACATTCATCTGACACAGAGAAATCAACTAGTCAGACATCTGGTTTGGTTTTAAATGGGAACTGCATATATTTTCATCTTTGATGCCCAACAGAGAGAGAGCTTCAAAGTGGTGGTCTTGCTTCTCCCTCTGTCTGCTTACCGGAGACGTAGGTGCTGCTTGGTCGGGGGCTAGTTGGGCTGAGGGGCCCAGAGCTGCAGGCTGCCAGGGGTGCTTTGTTAGCCTGGGGTGGGGGTGGTTTCGGGGTGACACCGGGTGGCTTAGCCCTGGGTGTTGGCTCTGGTTTAGACTCATCAGTGTCTGCTGGCACTGCGGGATGGACTTCTGACTTGGCTGCAGGAAGACGATCGTCAGCACAGAGACAGGAGGCTTGAAACATCCCATTTATCGTGGAGTTTTAAATGGTACAAGTGGAGCCCTGCCCTTCATATTTAGCATCATCTGAAGGTAAGTTGATATTAAAGACACAAACCTTTGTCACCGTCCACCTTGTCCTGTGTGTGAGCTGACTCAGTCTGAAACCAGAGAAAGACATCTTTCATTTCAGTACAAGTCACTGAGTGCGCTCCTACTGGCCTTTTCATTAGGAACACCTGTGCAGTACGGCTTAAGTCACTGCTTAATTTTGACACGAGTTCTGACGATGGGATAAATCTATCTTACTACTGCAGCTGCACTCAGCGGTAATATGGTACTGGTCTGTTCCTATTATTTTGTCCAACCATTAACATTCATGTCTTATAATATAACATTTTGGCTAATGATGCATCAAAACTTTAAAGTCCACCTACTTTCTTCCCAGCCATTCTCTCCTGCCTGGCCTTCATCTCAGCCATCAGGTCCATTCCCATCATAGGAACTCCGATGTGTCGGGGTTTATGGGGGTTTCCCTTCTTCTCCACTTTCTCCACATGTTCCGTCTTTTCCAGGTTCTCCTTATTCTCCACGTTCTTCTTTTCTTTCTCCTCCTCTGCATTTTCGGTGGCAGCTGGAGACGCCTCAACCTCAGAATCTGTGTGGTTTGAAGAGTGAGACCTGTGGGGTTCCTGCTCGGGCTCCGGCACAATGGGACAGGTTTTCACAGGCGATGTGGGGGATCCTGGTGTCGTCTCCTTAGTCACTGGACACGGGGAAAGGGGTGCAGCTGCGGCAGAAGAGGCAGGTTGAGGTGGGGCGATGGCGGCAGATCCGTGGCTCTTCTCTGAACGGGACGTTCGTTTGATGAGATTAAAGAAACCACTCTTCCTGGATTCTCGTTTTTTATCTGCTCCTTCCTGAGTGCTGGTGGACGGACCTTTCCCAGAGGGAATTCTGGAGATGATCAAAATAAGGGAAGCTAAATTTATTCAGCCTCAAAAGTGAATTTGATGCCAAACATGTTCAAATTATAGGAAAACCATAACCAACATGACCAACTGTGGGAAATGATCACTTTAATGTTACTAAAAATAGGGAAAACAATGTTTATGTCTCTTTGACTTCTCGGCATGGAGCCTTCATCCTGGAAAATATCCAATCCTACAGCTGATTAGCTCCACATAAGGACGAGGTGAAGGAAATCCAACCAATACGTGGATCTGCTAGTATCCAAAACTCGAGAGGACAAAACCCAGCTGGCCACATGTAGGTTTCTAACATCCCCAAATCATCATCCAGCATGTTTTTAGCCTACAGTCAAAGGTAAATGCACGGTAGGCTGGTATATTTGTACTTTAGCAAACTGCTGTTCTCAGGTAAAGTAATGAATTGTTACTATTGTAATAAGTTACTTCTAAAAGTAAAATTACTTAAAGACTGAAAAAATGTAAAACAGTTCTGGTATGATGCTCACTTGAAGCTGAGTTTAATGACTTTCTTGGAGAAGAAATCATCCAAGCCCTCGTCCAGCTTTCCCATAATGCTGTTCTGCTCTGCTTCCTGTGGCGCTGAGCTGCCCGTGGCCTCCCGCTGAAAGAGACAAACAGAGATCAATTACCTGCCGATGAGTTTACACAAAGAGCACAAAACAAACCACAAACATCCATCCCGGAGGTCGATTTGGGGATGTTAGAGACCTACGTGTGGCCGAGCGGGTTTTGTCCTCTTGGGTTTTGGCCGGAATTTGGTGTGATGTTCCAGAGTTTTGTGCTCCATGGGAGGCAGCTCGGCCAGCGGGGCTGATTTTGCATCCTGTGGAGTCGGGGGAGGGGGGAGGTCTTCATAGTACGCTGACGTTCTGTCCAGCTGTGAAGGAGAAGGAAGAGGAGGGTCCTCGACGTGGATAGGTACCTCTTCCAGAGCTTTGTCGAGGTCAAACTCCAACTCTGACAGGCAAAGAGAGAGAAGGAAGCAAAGCCTCATGGGAATTTCAAAATCGAACAAATCAAATACCAGTGCTGCAGGTCCTCACGCTAAAATGTTGTTAGATTTTGTTCCACAATCATGGATACACAAAACATGAAACAACTAGAAAACAGATACTTCTGTGTTCCATTTATACTGATCTGAATGTAATCCCAGCACAATGTACTGAATGTTGTTGTCAGAGATCGACTACATACAGAGGGCGGGGGTATCACACTCATCGTCCATCACATACAGTTGCCTTAAATAGGTTGGACCAGTGGAACTCCCCTTTCTGTCCTTTTAATTACCAAGAAGGAAGAAGAAGTGCAAATTCAACAGAATGTCTTGGTTTTTCTACATGATAAAGAAATGCTGCAGTGGTCACTGTTCTGTCCTTGAATCCTGTAACTATGACTTTATTACTTTGGTGTAGTGTGAACGGCCATGTGGGAGGTCTTTATCTGTAGAAAGAAAGCTAAAGTCTATGTCCTTCTTCACTTACCATCCACTGGATTGAATTAAAGTCTTTGCCAGGCTGATTCTGGTCCCCGAGCCTGATGTTTGACACCCCTGGTCTGAAGCCTTATAAGGAGCTGTATTATATTTTATTTTGAAGAGTTTCTACGTGCTTAAACTTCAGTCTCATCAGTGACTAATAGTAATGAGTAGATTTGTTTATCTACTTTTCCCCGTCTGGATGAAATGCTTGCCGACTGTCTCCATATGGTTTATTTTCCACCTCCTCCAGGTTCAAAGGGTCACCGGCGTGCTGACTCAACATGTTACTTACCAAACGCCACAGACACGGGCCTCAGCATCCTGACCAGAATGCTCTTCCTCTTGGATTTGGGTATCATCTAAAGAGGAAAAGTATTTTTATGAATGATTATTTCTTATTAATACACAAATACGTGGACCTCTCATGAGATAGTCTTATGTACGGCTATAAAAAGCAAAAAATACAGCAGATTTGGTCTTAGCTGTTATCCCCATCAAGGTCATCTCATAGCGCAGTGCTAACAACGCTCCCAGGTCTCTGCTGTATTCACACAGATCTGTCCCACTCTTTGAGGCGACTTCTCCTCCTCCTTTAAGAAGTTTAGACCCAAAGCAGAAAATGTTCTCCTGCCTCTGATGTGCCGTCTTTAACTTTGCATGTTTAAAATTCAATTTGATTTTATTTACACAGCGCCAAATCACATCAGCAGTCCCCTCGAGGCGCTTTATATTGTGCAGTAGACCCTACAATAATACATAAAGAGAAAAACCCAACAATCACATGACCCCCTATGAGCAAGCACTTTGGCGACAGTGGGAAGGAAAAACTCCCTTTTAACAGGAAGAAACCTCCGGCAGAACCAGGCTCAGGGAGGGGCGGGGCCAAGGGGATCACTTTGAAGGGATTAACAAACGTCTGTTTTCTTTTTAAATCCCGCTTCAGGTAACAAGCTTGTGCTAAGTTACTGATGACTTCTAAACATTCACAGCAAATCATTCATATTAATATTTTCCTACCGTGGAGTCCATATCGTCCAGGTTATTTTCCCGATCTTGGTTCTGATCCTGGTCGTAGTTCTCTGGCTGTAAAACTGTCTCGTCTAAGACCTCCATCTCCAGATGGGGCTCGTGATGCACCAGAGGTTGGTCCTTTCTGATCAGATGGTCGGCCTGGAAACAGCCAGAGAAAGATGCGAGGGATAACCAGGAAGAACTCGACGAGGAGAAAAGGAAAGGCAGGCAGAAGGTGGAGGTGACAGGTGGAGAGGACACTAACCAGAGTGTGCTGTGATCTGGACAAAGACTCCAGGATCTCATCCACGATGCGATCAGAGAGAAACGAGGCAACGCCGAGTTTCACCTCACTGTCAGACACGAGTGACAAAAGACACGTGTTACACATCTGTATCGTCAGGATATTAAGATCATACGGTATTAAAAGATTTTACAAATGTGAAGAATAAATAAATAGAGTAAAAAGAAAAGCAGATCTCAGAGAGAGCTCCTGACTTTGTGTGTGCTGAGGATCAGAATCTCTTCAAGTATTTTTAAGGGACTTCGTTTCCATTTCAGACCTGATCTTATTGATGATGTCGACCCCGGACTGCTCCAGCAGCGTGGTGGTGATGAAGCTGCGAGGAATGGTCATCCTCCCCGCACCGGCCTTCAGCAGCTCCTGGCGAAGGCTGCTCTTCTTCATCACATTAGGACACAGGGCCTCGGCAGTATCCACCATGGTCCTCAGCATCGTCTGAGGTGAGCGAGTTAGCAGAGTTTAAGGCTCGAGCAGCTGAGATTAGAGCCACGTTTCAGAGGTAAAAACAGCTGTTCTGTACCTGCAGCTGGTCGTCCATCACTGCTGCTATCTCTCCAGCCATCGACTCCAGTTTATCCTGAATAGCTCCGACACACGTACCTGTGGAGCCTGCACTCTTCAGGTGGTACAGGTTGGGAAGCAGCTGGGATAAAAAGTAAAGATGTGAGTGAGTTGTATCTGGGTTAGTCTCCATGCCACGCACAGGCGTGCTGTTAGTGTTGGTGGATTTGAGGTGAGCTGCACGTTCTTACAGTTTTGGAGTTTCTGGCATCCTTCATGAGGTTCTCGGCCACCTTCATGTCCTTCTGAACGGCGCTGGTCTCTGTGAACCTCAGAGAGTTCAGATGATCCTGCACCCTCACACACATCATGTCCATCATCTGCATCACACAGAGGTCAAAGGTCAATTGTAAGCGATATTTTGAATACTTAATTAATTATTTAAAGTCCCTTTGATCTGTAATGTACATTTAAAAAAAAAGTCAGCATAGATTTCAATAAACACACAACAGTTGTTGCAAAAGACCAAGAGAGAAATCTCTGCTGCGCCTGCCTGCTGTGTGGTGGTGGTGACGATTCCCTGCTGCAGTCTGTACGCCTGCTCCTGCAGGTATTTACGCGTCTCGTGGTTCCTCAGCAGGTACTGCTCCATCTGCATGAGAAAACACGGGAACTGTGAGATCACACAGAAAGGCTCTTTACAAGACCGAAAAAGAGAAAAACCAAAAACCAAAACCTTGAGCAGGGCGTCCTCTGTCTTCTCTGGATTTGCCTTCAGCGCCTGAGCAGCATCCATGATGGGAACAGGCATGAAACGAATGGTGTAGTTCCTGATGGAGAAAGACCACATTTGATTCATTCATACGCCACCAAAGCCGGTGCTGAGCTTTAAAGCTGTGGCAGCTGCGCCTTCCTCGACACTCACTTCTCCAAAGCAGCAGCGACATCCTGCAGCCCCTGAGGGCTGACGTTGTTCCTGTCCCACACCAACGTCCTGCAGATACAAACCAAACATAAAAACTAATCAGCCAAAAAAGGAAAATAACTCGGCTTCTTTTTAGTATCACCTACAAGAAACTTTTAGAAATGAAAACGTTTTTGCTTCAATCATATTTGACTGTTGTCTGAGATTCCCACGCACATCGCTGTAGGACACTAAATCAAATCAAATCACTTTTATTGTCACGTCACATGTGCAGGTACACTGGTACAGCACATGCGAGTGAAATTCTTGCTTCACAAGCAACAGAGTTGTGCAAAAATACAATAACAAAAATCCTCTTCAGCATCTTCTTCTCAAGCTAAAGATGAAACACCTGAGCTCACCTGAGCTTAGTGTTGATCTGCAGGGCTTTGGCCAGAATCTTAGCCCCCATGTCTCCCATGGAGTTTCCACTAATGTCCAGTTTGGTCAGAGAGGTGTTGCTGCCCAGAGCGTTGAGGACGATGGAGAGGTCGGCCTTGAGTTTGGAATCGGCCAGGGACAGCGAGGTCAGCAGCTACAAACAGGGAAGTAATGGACACATTTTGAGTGTTTAAGATCAAAACGGGATGCATTTAAAGCCTTAAATAGGAATTCAGTGGAAATTATGAGATGATGTTTCATAAATCCTAAAAAGTTTACCGATTCCTCTTCTTGAATCATATGAACCAGATTGTCCAGGACCTGAGCCACATTCCTGTGGGAAACGTTACCAGGTGAGTAACTGTGCCACAGTGAAACAAAGAGTGGAAACCCATGTTTGTGGTGTGTCTGTCACCCACTTGGACTTGATGTTGTTAAAGTTTTTGCCCAGTGAAAGATGTCTGATGGAGCGGTTCTTGGCCAGCCACACGAGCAGGGTGGTCAGATCCATATCCAGGCCTGCGTGAGGCAGCACGGAAACATGAATGAAGCAAGATCACACAAAGCAAGTACAGGAGCGGCTTTAATGTCAAAATTTCCACACCATTGTCAGAAATATCCAGACTGGTAATGTTGGGAATCTCAGCAATACAACCCTCCAGGATCTGGGAGCCTCCAGAACGCAGCTGAGAGCAAAAGACAGTCGCTGGTAAACACTTTCCCAATACTTCCAGTTTACTTTTATCTGTGTAGAACAAAGCGTGCTGGAGTCTTACCTCACAGCAGCTGAGGTCCAGAGACACGTCGCTGAGGTTTGGGTTGCAGCCGAGTCCCAACAGCAAAGATCTGCAGAGACACAAATGGATCAGACGAGTGTGTGCTCACACAGAAACGGTGACTTACAGACATCAGTGTCACTTTTTCCAGGTCAGCCTTCCTTTTATTAACATCTGCCTCTGTGTGTTCTGCAATAAATCTCTGAGGTTTCCAGAAATCAGATGAAGGTTATATTGAAAACACTAATAGGGGACCTGTTACGCTCAAACATGACCAAAGCAATTCAAGCAGTTACTTCAGTTTCCTTTTATGTGAAACGTGTACAAAATATCTTACTTCAGAGCCTCCAGAGGCAGCTTGGTTCCTGACAGACTGACGGACGTCAGAGCCTGAGCAGAGCTGAAGAACTGCTTAAAGGACGGAGGGATTTCTTTACACTTCCTGTGAGAGGGCGAGGACACGTGCATTAACATCAACACATCGATAAATGTCAAAGTGACAAAACTATTTGTTGGATAAGATTTGCTGAAGAAGAAATCAAAAGAGAAATGAATGCATCATTAGTGAGTGTAACCTGTGATCAGATTGGATATCTGCAAAGATATCACACACACGTCATTATTAACATCTGACCTGTGAGAAAAGACTGTTTTTGACATGTTGAGGACAGAAAGGTGCTTCAAAGATCCTCTGAGCAGGGACGAACACACCTAAACACAACAAACAATGAAGAAAAATATAATGAACTCAGAACACGACGGAACCACAGAGCCCGACGTTTTAGTTTAAAGTTTTCCGACCTGCTCCAGACAGCAGTCGCTATTGGACAGATCGAGAGTTTCCAGGACGTTTGAGTGACTCAGGAAGCTGTGAAGGTTCTGTGAAGAAAAAAAACACACACAAACTCCTCAGATTATAAAAACAGCCCTGACTGTAGCTCGAGTGTTGTCCAGCCTGATGCTTGATATGAGATGCAGTGGCGAGGGCGACTGCATACCGGGAGGTCGTCCCCTCGGAGGGAGTTTCCCGACAGGTCGAGGTGTGTGAGGGTGGAGGCCACGATCGGGTTGGCGCAGAGAGCCTGACAGAGGCTGTTTACACCTGAAAATGACGACAACAATGCACACTTAAGAAAAAAAAACCTATTCACAAAATATGAAGTCTTCTCAGTGTCCCTGTTTGTTCACCTTTAGGAGACATGGAAGTCCTGGAGAGGTTCACGTGCTTTAGACCCATGGGCAGTTTGGCAAACTGAGCGCTCAGAGCAGCAACGCCTGCAGGAAACAAACGTCAATTTGAAGTTGTTAGACTTTAAAGAGCTGAAAAATGGCCACCAGAGGGCGCCTGACTGCACCTGGATGCCCTGTAGAGGGTTGGATAACCGAACTCTGAACAAATGTTTAACAGATGAAAATAAATAAAACATAATGAGAACTGAATTTAATGTCAGTTCTCATTTGGGATGATGAGAAATACATTTAAGTGATTTTCTACAAGAACATCGCCTCTTTTCTATTCCTGGGATGTTTAAGGCCATGCTGATACGTCATGGCCTGTAGTCTGTGTGTGTACACATTTTCTTAACCTTTGTCCTCCAGCGAGTTGTTGCTCAGGTTGAGTGTTTGAAGCGTGGAGGCGGGGTTGTGTGCCAGAGCGCCGGCCAGTTTCTGAGCAAAATCACTGCAGGAGAAGAAGAGCGAGCAGGCTTAGCAAAGTCTCAACACAAGCAACATAAATGCAGATCGTCAGTCAGAGTCTCTTTATTTACTCTTTACTGACAAATGTGGAGAATATGGAAGTAGAGAAAACGTGCACAGATCACATGTGCCTGGCTCTCTTATTTGACCTCTGACCTTTTGAGCCCAGCATTGTCCAGCACCAGCTCCTCCAGCCGGCTCGATCGAGCCACCACTCTCAAAATCTGGTCGCACACATCTGTCGGCTGAAACAGACGAAACACACTCGGGTCTTAAACTGAATCCCACTCACAAAAAAATAAAGAAAGAATTTTTATTATATAGCAATTTAGTTCAAGATTTATTTAGTTCAAGTCAATTTTAACGTTATGATAAAAACACAGGAGGCCTTGTGTGAAATGCTTTATATCAGGTAAAGCTGGATTTGTGCAGGATGTTACCAGTTTGTAGTCTTTGGTGGAGAGCTTAGTGAACCACTGGTTGTACTCCAGAACTGTAATGATTGGAATCAAATCCCTGAAAGGACAAAATAAATGTGCCTTCATATACAACTGTAAGTCACTTTATTCCACACAGTGACACAGAAAAAAGGACATGAAACACTGCTGTTGTCTCGGAGGCTGCTGCTGCTGGGGGCCGTGTCAGGTTTGGGACTTTGTGTTTGCTTCCACTCCGGTTACGTTTGGACACCAGGTTTAGAAAAAAGACGATGACCTGAGTTAAAGTTTACACCTCATTCACCCAGCACACTGAAAAATGGTCTCATCCATTGTTTTTTAAATGTGATGCCAAGAGGTCCTTTAAAGGTCAACAACCGAACAGCTGAATTTGTAATTAAATGTGTCAATACTGCACATATTCACTAAAATGAAGATAAAACTGGTCCCCTCATATTCAAAGTCACACGTGATACATAATGAGGTGTTGAGTCGTTTCAGTACTTGTTGTCCAGATGAACAAAGTCCTGCAGGTTGAGCTCTTTGGTGTCCTGAGTGAGATAGATGGTGTCCACATCCTGGTGAAAACAAGAAGACACGTGAGGCTGAGAGGAAAGAAACAACACAAACTAGCAGATGTGACAAGAATCTGAGTTATTGCTTCAACATGGACAGGAGAGAATGGCT